>NC_034192.2:63887064-63897064 GCF_002021735.2 Oncorhynchus kisutch
TTCTCTACAAGCTGGGACTGATGGGATTAATAGGTTCTCTACTAGCTGGGACTGATGGGATTAATAGGTTCTCTACTAGCTGGGACTGATGGGATTAATAGGTTCTCTACTAACTGGGACTGATGGGATTAATAGGTTCTCTACTAGCTGGGACTGATGGGATTAATAGGTTCTCTACTAGCTGGGATTGATGGAATTAATAGGTTCTCTACTAGCTGGGACTGATGGGATTAATACATCTCCTCTACTAGCTGGGACTGATGGGATTAATAGGTTCTCTACTAGCTTGGTCTGATGGGATTAATAGGTTCTCTACTAGCTGGGACTGATGAGATTAATAGGGTCTCTACTAGCTGGGACTGAGGGGATTAATAGGTTCTCTACTAGCTGGGACTGATGGGATTAATAGGTTATCTACTAGCTGGGACTGATGGGATTAATAGGTTCTCTACTAGCTGGGACTGATGGGATTATAGGTTCTCTACTAGCTGGGATTGATGGGATTAATAGGTTCTCTACTAGCTGGGACTGATGGGATTAATAGGTTCTCTACTAGCTGGGACTGATGGGATTAATAGGTTCTCTACTAACTGGGACTGATGGGATTAATAGGTTCTCTACTAGCTGGGACTGATGGGATTAATAGGTTCTCTACTAGCTGGGATTGATGGGATTAATAGGTTCTCTACTAACTGGGACTGATGGGATTAATAGGTTCTCTACTAACTGGGACTGATGGGATTAATACATCTCCTCTACTAACTGGGACTGATGGGATTAATACATCTCCTCTACTAGCTGGGATTGATGGGATTAATAGGTTCTCTACTAGCTGGGACTGATGGGATTAATAGGTTCTCTACTAGCTGGGACTGATGGGATTAATAGGTTCTCTACTAGCTGGGACTGATGGGATTAATAGGTTCTCTACTAACTGGGACTGATGGGATTAATACATCTCCTCTCCGCCCTGGTTGTGAGGAGAGCTGGGCTGAGACTGTCCTCAGTGGACTGATGGGGATTTTGTTCCTTTCTGTTCTCTTCTGGTCAGAGCTAGGCCTGGGCTAGGTCAGGGCTAGTTCTGGGCTAGGTCAGGGCTATATCAGGGCTAGGTCAGGGCTATGTCAGGGCTATGTCGGGGCTAGGTCAGGGCTATGTCAGGGCTAGGTCCTGGGCTAGGTCGGGGCTAGGTCGGGGCTAGACCTGGGCTAGGTCTGGGCTAGGTCCTGAGTTAGGTCGGGGCTAGGTTGGGGCTAGATCTGGGCTAGGTCTGGGCTAGGTTGGGGCTAGGTCGGGGATTTGTTAGGGCTAGGTCGGGGCTTTGTCGGGGCTAGGTCGGGGCTAGGTCTGGGCTAGGTCTGGGCTATGTCCTGGGCTAGGTCGGGGCTAGGTCGGGACTAGGTCGGGGCTAGTCCTGGGCTAGGTCCTGGGCTAGGTCGGGGCTAGGCCTGGGCTAGGTCTGGGCTAGGCCTGGGCTAGGTCTGGGCTAGGTCGGGGCTAGATCCCCCTAGCTGTATGTTAGCCCCTAGCTGTATGTTAGCCCCTAGCTGTATGTTAGCCCCTAGCTGTATGTTAGCCCCTAGCTGTATGTTAGCCCCTAGCTGTATGTTAGCCCCTAGCTGTATGTTAACCCCTAGCTGTATGTTAGCCCCTAGCTGTATGTTAGCCCCTGTCTGTATGTTAGCCCCTAGCTGTATGTTAACCCCTAGCTGTATGTTAGCCCCTAGCTGTATGTTAGCCCCTAGCTGTATGTTAACCCCTAGCTGTATGTTAACCCTAGCTGTATGTTAGCCCCTAGCTGTATGTTAGCCCCTAGCTGTATGTTAACCCCTAGCTGTATGTTAGCCCTAGCTGTATGTTAGCCCCTGTCTGTATGTTAGCCCCTAGCTGTATGTTAGCCCCTAGCTGTATGTTAGCCCCTAGCTGTATGTTAACCCCTAGCTGTATGTTAGCCCCTAGCTGTATGTTAGCCCCTAGCTGTATGTTAGCCCCTAGCTGTAGGTTAGCCCCTAGCTGTATGTTAGCCCCTAGCTGTATGTTAGCCCCTGTCTGTATGTTAGCCCCTGTCTGTATGTTAGCCCCTAGCTGTATGTTAGCCCCTAGCTGTATGTTAACCCCTAGCTGTATGTTAGCCCCTAGCTGTATGTTAGCCCCTAGCTGTATGTTAGCCCTAGCTGTATGTTAGCCCCTAGCTGTATGTTAGCCCCTAGCTGTATTTTAGCCCCTAGCTGTATGTTACCTCCTAGCTGTATGTTAGCCCCTAGCTGTAGGTTAGCCCCTAGCTGTATGTTAACCCCTGTCTGTATGTTAGCCCCTAGCTGTATGTTAGCCCCTAGCTGTATGTTAGCCTCTAGCTGTATGTTAGCCCCTAGCTGTATGTTAGCCCCTAGCTGTATGTTAGCCCCTAGCTGTATGTTAACCCCTAGCTGTATGTTAGCCCCTAGCTGTATGTTAGCCCCTAGCTGTATGTTAACCCCTAGCTGTATGTTAGCCCCTAGCTGTATGTTAGCCCCTAGCTGTATGTTAGCCCCTAGCTGTATGTTAGCCCCTAGCTGTATGTTAGCCCCTAGCTGTATTTTAGCCCCTAGCTGTATGTTACCTCCTAGCTGTATGTTAGCCCCTAGCTGTAGGTTAGCCCCTAGCTGTATGTTAACCCCTGTCTGTATGTTAGCCCCTAGCTGTATGTTAGCCCCTAGCTGTATGTTAGCCCCTAGCTGTATGTTAACCCCTAGCTGTATGTTAGCCCCTAGCTGTATGTTAGCCCCTAGCTGTATGTTAGCTCCTAGCTGTATGTTAGCCCCTAGCTGTATGTTTGATATCCAAGGTGGCATAGCAGTTCAGACGTCTTTTGTCCTCGTCTTGTCGTGTCCTGTATATATATATATATTTACAACTTTTTCACATACATTTTATTTTTATTTTCCATCAACTCATCTTCAAAACACTCTCCTGCAACCCGCCTCACCAATGTATATTTATAAAAAAGTATTATTTACCTCAGATCTGTAATCCTCCAAGAAGCTAGCCAGAAACTCCAAGAAGCTAGCCTGAAACTAGCCAGAAGCTAATCCAGAAGCTAGTTCAGAAGCTAGTTAGCTCCTTTACTGGCAAATCGTTAGTATTCAGCTAACCACGGTTTGTGGTCATCAGCTATCCTTTAGCTCGAAAATCTATCGCCAGTTCTGTACGGCGCAGCACGGCTCGGAACGGAACATACCGGACCAATTTTTCTCTCCATGTCCCTGGATTTCGACTGCTCTCTGGACATTCATACCCGGATCTCACAGCTAGCTAGCTGCTATCCGTGTGACTATCGGCCTTCGTCGATTCCGGAGCAAACATCAATTATTCCGGAGCTAGCAAGCTCCGTCAATCACTCCTGAGTTCCATCAATCACACCTGGGCTGCAGTCACCTATCCGGACCCGTTTTACTGCCTTCGCGGAGCCCCACCGGGCCTTCACAACTGGACTGCCGACGTTATCTACCCGAAGGAGTTATTCGGCTGGCTCCTCCGTCGCGACGTTACCCGAACGCCCATCTGCGGCCTGCTAACCGTTAGCTGTCTTACCGGCTGCTATCTGAATAGACAATCGGACAATTTTTTAATTTTTTATTATTATTATTATGTTTTCTTCTTGGGCCTCTATAACTATATCTATTGTTTTTATTTTTGTTGTTGTTGTGTGATTTGGATTAATCCCCTCTACCATACGGAACCCCACTAATCTACTGTCGGAACGCAAGAGGTGGCTAACAACAGACCTCCATCCTATGCTAGCTTGCTACCGATGCCCTGGCTAGCTGTCTAAATCACCAACCAACCTCTCCACTCACCGGACCCTTTTGATCACTCGACTAAGCATGCCTCTCCTTAATGTCAATATGTCTTGTCCATTGCTGTTCTGGTTAGTGTTTATTGGCTTATTTCACTGTAGAGCCTCTAGTCCTGCTCACTATACCTTATCCAACCTATTAGTTCCACCACCCACACATGCAATGACATCTCCTGGTTTCAACGATGTTTCTAGAGACAATATCTCTCTCTTCATCACTCAATACCTAGGTTTACCTCCACTGTATTCACATCCTACCATACATTTGTCTGTACATTATACCTTGATGCTATTTTATCGCCCCCAGAAACCTCCTTTTACTCTATGTTCCAGACGTTCTAGACGACCAATTCTCATAGCTTTTAGCCGTACCCTTATTCTACTCCTCCTATGTTCCTCTGGCGATGTAGAGGTGAATCCAGGCCCTGCAGTGCCTAGCTCCACTCCTATTCCCCAGGCGCTCTCTTTTGACGACTTCTGTAACCGTAATAGCCTTGGTTTCATGCATGTTAACATTAGAAGCCTCCTCCCTAAGTTTGTTCTATTCACTGCTTTAGCACACTCTGCCAACCCGGATGTTCTAGCTGTGTCTGAATCCTGGCTTAGGAAGACCACCAAAAATTCAGACATTTTAATTCCAAACTACAACATTTTCAGACAAGATAGAACTGCCAAAGGGGGCGGTGTTGCAATCTACTGCAAAGATAGCCTGCAGAGTTCTGTCCTACTATCCAGGTCTGTACCCAAACAATTTGAACTTCTACTTTTAAAAATCCACCTCTCTAAAAACAAGTCTCTCACCGTTGCCGCCTGCTATAGACCACCCTCTGCCCCCAGCTGTGCTCTGGACACCATATGTGAACTGATTGCCCCCCATCTATCTTCAGAGTTCGTGCTGCTAGGCGACCTAAACTGGAACATGCTTAACACCCCAGCCATCCTACAATCTAAACTTGATGCCCTCAATCTCACACAAATTATCAATGAACCTACCAGGTACCTCCCCAAAGCCTTAAACACGGGCACCCTCATAGATATCATCCTAACCAACTTCCCCTCTAAATACACCTCTGCTGTCTTCAACCAAGATCTCAGCGATCACTGCCTCATTGCCTGCATCCGTAATGGGTCAGCGGTCAAACGACCTCCACTCATCACTGTAAAACGCTCCCTGAAACACTTCTGCGAGCAGGCCTTTCTAATCGACCTGGCCGGGGTATCCTGGAAGGATATTGATCTCATCCCGTCAGTAGAGGATGCCTGGATATTTTTTTTAAATGCCTTCCTAACCATCTTAAATAAACATGCCCCATTCAAGAAATTTAGAACCAGGAACAGATATAGCCCTTGGTTCTCCCCAGACCTGACTGCCCTTAACCAACACAAAAACATCCTATGGCGTTCTGCATTAGCATCGAACAGCCCCCGTGATATGCAGCTGTTCAGGGAAGCTAGAAACCATTATACACAGGCAGTTAGAAAAGCCAAGGCTAGCTTTTTCAAGCAGAAATTTGCTTCCTGCAACACTAACTCAAAAAAGTTCTGGGACACTGTAAAGTCCATGGAGAATAAGAACACCTCCTCCCAGCTGCCCACTGCACTGAAGATAGGAAACACTGTCACCACTGATAAATCCACCATAATTGAGAATTTCAATAAGCATTTTTCTACGGCTGGCCATGCTTTCCACCTGGCTACTCCTACCCCGGACAACAGCACTGCACCCCCAACAGCAACTCGCCCAAGCCTTCCCCATTTCTCCTTCTCCCAAATCCATTCAGCTGATGTTCTGAAAGAGCTGCAAAATCTGGACCCCTACAAATCAGCCGGGCTAGACAATCTGGACCCTTTCTTTCTAAAATTATCTGCCGAAATTGTTGCCACCCCTATTACTAGCCTGTTCAACCTCTCTTTCGTGTCGTCTGAGATTCCCAAAGATTGGAAAGCAGCTGCAGTCATCCCCCTCTTCAAAGGGGGGGACACTCTTGACCCAAACTGCTACAGACCTATATCTATCCTACCGTGCCTTTCTAAGGTCTTCGAAAGCCAAGTCAACAAACAGATTACCGACCATTTCGAATCTCACCATACCTTCTCTGCTATGCAATCTGGTTTCAGAGCTGGTCATGGGTGCACCTCAGCCACGCTCAAGGTCCTAAACGATATCTTAACCGCCATCGATAAAAAACATTACTGTGCAGCCGTATTCATTGATCTGGCCAAGGCTTTCGACTCTGTCAATCACCATATCCTCATCGGCAGACTCGACACTCTTGGTTTCTCAAATGATTGCCTCACCTGGTTCACCAACTACTTCTCTGATAGAGTTCAGTGTGTCAAATCGGAGGGTTTGCTGTCCGGACCTCTGGCAGTCTCTATGGGGGTGCCACAGGGTTCAATTCTTGGACCGACTCTCTTCTCTGTATACATCAATGAGGTCGCTCTTGCTGCTGGTGAGTCCCTGATCCACCTCTACGCAGACGACACCATTCTGTATACTTCCGGCCCTTCTTTGGACACTGTGTTAACAACCCTCCAGGCAAGCTTCAATGCCATACAACTCTCCTTCCGTGGCCTCCAATTGCTCTTAAATACAAGTAAAACTAAATGCATGCTCTTCAACCGATCGCTACCTGCACCTACCCGCCTGTCCAACATCACTACTCTGGACGGCTCTGACTTAGAATACGTGGACAACTACAAATACTTAGGTGTCTGGTTAGACTGTAAACTCTCCTTCCAGACCCATATCAAACATCTCCAATCCAAAGTTAAATCTAGAATTGGCTTCCTATTTCGCAACAAAGCATCCTTCACTCATGCTGCCAAACATACCCTTGTAAAACTGACCATCCTACCAATCCTCGACTTTGGCGATGTCATTTACAAAATAGCCTCCAATACCCTACTCAACAAATTGGATGCAGTCTATCACAGTGCAATCCGTTTTATCACCAAAGCCCCATATACTACCCACCATTGCGACCTGTACGCTCTCGTTGGCTGGCCCTCGCTTCATACTCGTCGCCAAACCCACTGGCTCCATGTCATCTACAAGACCCTGCTAGGTAAAGTCCCCCCTTATCTCAGCTCGCTGGTCACCATAGCATCTCCCACCTGTAGCACACGCTCCAGCAGGTATATCTCTCTAGTCACCCCCAAAACCAATTCTTTCTTTGGCCGCCTCTCCTTCCAGTTCTCTGCTGCCAATGACTGGAACGAACTACAAAAATCTCTGAAACTGGAAACACTTATCTCCCTCACTAGCTTTAAGCACCAACTGTCAGAGCAGCTCACAGATTACTGCACCTGTACATAGCCCACCTATAATTTAGCCCAAACAACTACCTCTTTCCCAACTGTATTTAATTTTAATTTATTTATTTATTTTGCTCCTTTGCACCCCATTATTTTTATTTCTACTTTGCACATTCTTCCATTGCAAAACTACCATTCCAGTATTTTACTTGCTATATTGTATTTACTTTGCCATCATGGCCTTTTTTGCCTTTACCTCCCTTCTCACCTCATTTGCTCACATTGTATATAGACTTGTTTATACTGCATTATTGACTGTATGTTTGTTTTTACTCCATGTGTAACTCTGTGTCGTTTTATCTGTCGAACTGCTTTGCTTTATCTTGGCCAGGTCGCAATTGTAAATGAGAACTTGTTCTCAACTGGTCTACCTGGTTAAATAAAGGTAAAATAAAAAAAATAAAAAAAATAAATAAATGTTAGCCCCTAGCTGTATGTTAGCCCCTAGCTGTATGTTAGCCCCTAGCTGTATGTTAGCCCCTAGCTGTATGTTAGCCCCTAGCTGTATGTTAGCCCCTAGCTGTATGTTAGCTCCTAGCTGTATGTTAGCCCCTAGCTGTATGTTAGCCCCTAGCTGTATGTTAGCCCCTAGCTGTATGTTAGCCCCTAGCTGTATGTTAGCCCCTAGCTGTATGTTAGCCCCTAGCTGTATGTTAACCCCTAGCTGTATGTTAGCCCCTAGCTGTATGTTAGCCCCTAGCTGTATGTTAGCCCCTAGCTGTATGTTAGCCCCTAGCTGTATGTTAGCCCCTAGCTGTATGTTAACCCCTAGCTGTATGTTAGCCCCTAGCTGTATGTTAGCCCCTAGCTGTATGTTAGCCCCTAGCTGTATGTTAGCCCCTGTCTGTATGTTAGCTCCTAGCTGTATGTTAGCCCCTAGCTGTATGTTAGCCCCTAGCTGTATGTTAGCCCCTAGCTGTATGTTAGCCCCTAGCTGTATGTTAGCCCCTAGCTGTATGTTAGCCCCTAGCTGTATGTTAGCCCCTAGCTGTATGTTAGCTCCTAGCTGTATGTTAGCCCCTAGCTGTATGTTAGCCCCTAGCTGTATGTTAGCCCCTAGCTGTATGTTAGCCCCTAGCTGTATGTTAACCCCTAGCTGTATGTTAGCCCCTAGCTGAACATGCAGGTTTCAGTCTGTGAATTCATGGTTAAAAAATATGGCTGTTGTTTTCAATTTCCTGAACATTTTCTGTTTTGGAGATAAGAGGTTTTCATCAGACAGCGATGATATGAAAAGAGAATCGAGGTCTGCGGTGTGGAGTAATGAGTAAGAATGAAACCTGCGTGTTGAGGTATTATCTCTGGTCTCCATGAACAGCTTTTTGAACACCAATCAATGATGAATAACTTTCACACAGCTCTACACTGAAACCTGCACATTCAGCTATACGGGCACATGTTCATATAACAGGCTTAACACCAGGTATCTCTGGCCTTCAAACTGGAATCCTTGCTGGTGAAACTGCCACGTCCATTTGGGATATTACAACAACAAAGAATTTAAAACAACAAACACCGTTTTTATTCCCCCCTCTGACATCATAATATGTACCGCCATGTTTTTTTTACTGCGCTGCTGGACGGTGCTCACGCGCTGTTTTCCCTCCACTGCAGATTCCATCTTTAAATGACCAGCGGTTCAACACCAATCAATGACGAATAACTTTCAGGCAGAGTACACTACACTACGACCTGCATGTTGAGCTACGGGAACATTCCCATACGGACTTTTCAACAGCAATCAATCATTAAAAATTAAAACTTTCACACTAAAACAATTTTGTTAAGTGTCATTTATCACGACATTAAGATCTGTACTTATCTATTTCATAATTATTATTATGTTTCCTAGTCAGATATGATGCTTTTTAACAATATTTTCAAAAACATTCTCATTACCGTAACAGTTTTTCGAAGTCCAAAAAGGTATGAACAAAACAAATGTTAACATTGCTGCGCTAATGAAAATGCCTGAACACTAAAAATACTAATATTTCAAATGAATTATAAAATCGGATCAGACATTTCCCAATTTGAAGGGGGTGTTGGAGAATAAGAACCTCATTCTGAAGGCATATTAGCAAATAAATTAACATAACTTGTTCTCATCTATGGACTACTACATAGAAAATAAACTAACTCGAGAATTTAACCGGGACGCATTTCGGTAATGAGAATTTACGGTGAAAATGTTACAAAATTCTGGCGAAAAATGCCAAATGTATTTATAAAATGACACAGTTTTTTTTTCAGATGCATCATGGATTTGTTACTCAATTTGCCACAGACATTTTAGGGACTAACACACACGGACCTCCAACTCGATCAACTAGAGCCATATTAAGGAGACGAGTGATAGAATAATGAAATTAAACAAGGATGTTGAGCTATTCTCTCTGGTCTTTATGAACAGCTGTTCAACACCAATCAATAATGAGAATAACTTTCACACTGCTTGTTGAGCTACAGAAACATCTCCATATAACACGGGCTGAATCCTGCTGGCTAACATAAACACACAGAAACCATATTCAACATCAATCAATGATGAACAAGAATAAAACTCATGACTCCAACCTGTATGTTCACCAGCAGACACCTGGTAGTCTCTCTGGCCTTATTTACTTTAACAAAAAAATGTAATATTTATTTAACTAGGCAAGTCAGTTAAGAACACATTTTTAATTTAAGGGTTGGTTCCTCAGTCCCTAACCAGGCTGAGGGTTCCTCAGTCCCTAACCAGGCTGAGGGTTCCTCAGACCCTAACCAGGCTGAGGGTTCCTCAGACCCTAACCAGGCTGAGGGTTCCTCAGACCCTAACCCCCTATTTATCATGTGGCTGGTATG
>NC_034192.2:63902064-63974564 GCF_002021735.2 Oncorhynchus kisutch
ATGCTCACAGACTAACACACACACACACAGACATGCAGGCATGCTCACAGACTAACACACACACACAGACATGCAGGCATGCTCACAGACTAACACACACACACACACACAGACATGCAGGCATGCTCACAGACTAACACACAGACATGCAGGCATGCTCACAGACTAACACACACACAGACATGCAGGCATGCTCACAGACTAACACACACACGCAGACATGCAGGCATGCTCACAGACTAACACACAGACATGCAGGCATGCTCACAGACTAACACACACACACACACAGACATGCAGGCATGCTCACAGACTAACACACAGACACAGACATGCAGGCATGCTCACAGACTAACACACACACACAGACATGCAGGCATGCTCACAGACTAACACACACACACAGACATGCAGGCATGCTCACAGACTAACACACAGACACAGACATGCAGGCATGCTCACAGACTAACACACAGACACACAGACATGCAGGCATGCTCACAGACTAACACACAGACACACAGACATGCAGGCATGCTCACAGACTAACACACAGACACACAGACATGCAGGCATGCTCACAGACTAACACACAGACACACAGACATGCAGGCATGCTCACAGACTAACACACAGACACACAGACATGCAGGCATGCTCACAGACTAACACACAGACACACAGACATGCAGGCATGCTCACAGACTAACACACAGACACACAGACATGCAGGCATGCTCACAGACTAACACACAGACACACAGACATGCAGGCATGCTCACAGACTAACACACAGACACACAGACACACAGACATGCTCACAGACTAACACACAGACACACAGACATGCAGGCATGCTCACAGACTAACACACAGACACACAGACATGCAGGCATGCTCACAGACTAACACACAGACACACAGACATGCAGGCATGCTCACAGACTAACACACAGACACACAGACATGCAGGCATGCTCACAGACTAACACACAGACACACAGACATGCAGGCATGCTCACAGACTAACACACAGACACACAGACATGCAGGCATGCTCACAGACTAACACACAGACACACAGACATGCAGGCATGCTCACAGACTAACACACAGACACACAGACATGCAGGCATGCTCACAGACTAACACACAGACACACAGACATGCAGGCATGCTCACAGACTAACACACAGACACACAGACATGCTCACAGACTAACACACAGACACACAGACACACAGACACACAGACACACAGACATGCAGGCATGCAGGCAGTGGGTGTAAAGTACTTCAGTAAAAAATACTTTAAAGTACTTACTTAAGTCGTTTTTTGGGGGGGGGGGGAAATCTGTACTTTACTATTTGTATTTTTGACTACTTTTACTTTTACTTCACTACATTCCTGAAGAAAATGATGTGTTTTTTACTCCTTACATTTTCCCTGACAACCAAATGTACCTGTTACATTTTGAATGCTTAGCAGGACAGGAAAATGGTCTAATTCACACACTTATCAAGAGAACATCCTGGTCATCCCTACTGCCTCTGATCTGGCAGACTCACTAAACACATGCTTCGTTTGTAAATGATGTCTGAGCTGGAGCGTAACACCGGCTATCAGTAAATAAATAAAAAACTAGAAAATGTGGCCATTTGCTTAACATAAGGACTTTTTAATTACTTCTAATAATTGTTATTATGAGACTGTGGTGTTATTATGAGACTGTGGTGTTATTATGAGACTGTGGTGTTATTATGAGACTGTAGTGTGTTATGATGAGACTGTGGTGTGTTATTATGAGATGGCGGTGTTATTATGAGACTGAGGTGTTATTATGAGACTGTGGTGTGTTATTATGAGACTGTGGTGTGTTATTATGAGACTGTGGTGTTATTATGAGACTGTGGTGTTATTATGAGACTGTGGTGTTATTATGAGACCGTGGTGTGTTATTATGAGACTGTGGTGTGTTATTATGAGACTGTGGTGTGTTATTATGAGACTGTGGTGTTATTATGAGACTGTGGTGTGTTATTATGAGACTGTGGTGTTATTACGAGACTGTGGTGTTATTATGAGACTATGGTGTGTTATTATGAGACTGTGGTGTTATTATGAGACTATGGTGTGTTATTATGAGACTGTGGTGTTATTATGAGACTGTGGTGTTATTATGAGACTGTGGTGTGTTATTATGAGACTGTGGTGTGTTATTATGAGACTGTGGTGTGTTATTATGAGACTGTGGTGTGTTATTATGAGACTGTGGTGTTATTATGAGACTGTGGTGTGTTATTATGAGACTGTAGTGTGTTATTATGAGACTGTGGTGTTATTATGAGACTGGGGTGTGTTATTATGAGACTGTGGCGTTATTATGAGACTGTGGTGTTATTATGAGACTGGGGTGTGTTATTATGAGACGGTGGTGTTATTATGAGACTGGTGTGTTATTATGAGACTGGTGTGTTATTATGAGACGATGGTGTTATTATGAGACTGTGGTGTGTTATTATGAGACTGGGGTGTGTTATTATGAGACTGTGGTGTTATCATGAGACTGTGGTGTGTTATTATGAGACTGTGGTGTTATTATGAGACCTTGGTGTTATTATGAGACTGGGGTGTGTTATTATGAGACGGTGGTGTTATTATGAGACTGTGGTGTTATTATGAGACTGTAGTGTGTTATTATGAGACTGTGGTGTTATTATGAGACTGTGGTGTTATTATGAGACTGTAGTGTGTTATTATGAAACTGTGGTGTTATTATGAGACTGTGGTGTGTTATTATGAGACTGTGGTGTTATTATGAGACTGGTGTGTTATTATGAGACTGGTGTGTTATTATGAGACAGTGGTGTTATTATGAGGCTGTGGTGTGTTATTATGAGACTGGGGTGTGTTATTATGAGACTGTGGTGTTATTATGAGACTGTGGTGTGTTATTATGAGACTGTGGTGTTATTATGAGACTGGGGTATGTTATTATGAGACTGTGGTGTTATTATGAGACTGGTGTGTTATTATGAGACTGTGGTGTTATTATGAGACTGTAGTGTTATTATGAGACTGTGGTGTGTTATTATGAGACCGTGGTGTTATTATGAGACTGTGGTGTTATTATGAGACTGGGGTGTGTTATTATGAGGCTGTGGTGTTATTATGAGACTGTGGTGTGTTATTATGAGACTGTGGTGTGTTATTATGAGACTGTGGTGTGTTATTATGAGACTGTGGTGTGTTATTATGAGACTGTGGTGTGTTATTATGAGACTGTGGTGTGTTATTATGAGACTGGGGTGTTATTATGAGACTGTGGTGTTATTATGAGACTGTGGTGTTATTATGAGACTGTGGTGTGTTATTGTGAGACTGTGGTGTTATTATGAGACTGTGGTGTGTTATTATGAGACTGTGGTGTGTTATTATGAGACTGTGGTGTGTTATTATGAGACTGTGGTGTGTTATTATGAGACTGGGGTGTGTTATTATGAGACTGTGGTGTGTTATTATGAGACTGGGGTGTGTTATTATGAGACTGGGGTGTGTTATTATGAGACTGGGGTGTGTTATTATGAGACTGTGGTGTGTTATTATGAGACTGTGGTGTGTTATTATGAGACTGGGGTGTGTTATTATGAGACTGTGGTGTGTTATTATGAGACTGTGGTGTGTTATTATGAGACTGTGGTGTGTTATTATGAGACTGTGGTGTGTTATTATGAGACTGGGGTGTGTTATTATGAGACTGTGGTGTTATTATGAGACTGTGGTGTTATTATGAGACTGTGGTGTGTTATTATGAGACTGTGGTGTGTTATTATGAGACTGGGGTGTGTTATTATGAGACTGGGGTGTTATTATCAGACTGGGGTGTGTTATTATGAGAGAGTTTTTTAAATTGTATTTTTTATTTCACCTTTATTTAACCAGGTAGGCCAGTTGAGAACAAGTTCTCATTTACATCTGCGACCTGCCAAGATGAGGCAAAGCAGTTCGACACAAACAACAACACAGAGGTGCATAAACAAATGTACAGTCAATAACACAATAGAAAAAATAGAATTGCACTATATAGGGAATAGGAGGCCGTTTTGGACACAGAAAAAATATCCAGTCCCCTGCGGTATGAGAGGAACCACAGACACAGTCCCCTGAAGTATGAGAGGAACCACAGACACAGTCCCCTGCAGCATGAGAGGAACCACAGATCCAGTCCCCTGCAGTATGAGAGGAACCACAGACACAGTCCCCTGCAGTATGAGAGGACCCACAGACACAGTCCCTTGCAGTATGAGAGGAACCACAGACACAGTCCCCTGCAGTATGAGAGGACCCACAGACACAGTCCCCTGCAGTATGAGAGGAACCACAGACACAGCCCCCTGCAGTATGAGAGGAACCACAGACACAGATCCAGCCCCCTGCAGTATGAGAGGAACCACAGACACAGACACAGTCCCCTACAGTATGAGAGGAACCACAGACACAGTCCCCTGCAGTTTGAGAGGAACCACAGACACAGACACAGTCCCCTGCAGTATGAGAGGAACCACAGACACAGTCCCCTGCAGTATGAGAGGAACCACAGACACAGACACAGTCCCCTGCAGTATGACAGGAACCACAGACATAGACACAGTCCCCTGCAGTATGAGAGGGAACCACAGACACAGACACAGTTCCCTGCAGTATGAGAGGAACCACAGACACAGTCCCCTGCAGTAGGAGAGGAACCACAGACACAGACACAGTCCCCTGCAGTATGAGAGGAACCACAGACACAGACACAGTCCCCTGCAGTATGAGAGGGAACCACAGACACAGACACAGTCCCCTGCAGTATGAGAGGAACCACAGACCCAGACACAGTCCCCTGCAGTATGAGAGGAACCACAGACCCAGACACAGTCCCCTGCAGTATGAGAGGAACCACAGACAGTCTCTCCCTGTAGCCAGCTAGCAGCACCACAGTGACCCTCAGTCTCTCCCTGTAGCCAACTAGCAGCACCACAGTGACCCTCAGTCTCTCCATGTAGCCATCTAGCAGCACCACAGTGACCCTCAGTCTCTCCCTGTAGCCAACTAGCAGCACCACAGTGATCCTCAGTCTCTCCTTGTAGCTAACTAGCAGCACCACAGTGACCCTCAGTCTCTCCCTGTAGCCAGCTAGCAGCACCACAGTGACCCTCAGTCTCTCCCTGTAGCCAACTAGCAGCACCACAGTGACCCTCAGTCTCTCCCTGTAGCCAGCTAGCAGCACCACAGTGACCCTCAGTCTCTCCCTGTAGCCAGCTAGCAGCACCACAGTGACCCTCAGTCTCTCCCTGTAGCCAACTAGCAGCACCACAGTGACCCTCAGTCTCTCCCTGTAGCCAGCTAGCAGCACCACAGTGACCCTCATTCTCTCCCTGTAGCCAACTAGCAGCACCACAGTGACCCTCAGTCTCTCCATGTAGCCAGCTAGCAGCACCACAGTGACCCTCAGTCTCTCCCTGTAGCCAACTAGCAGCACCACAGTGACCCTCAGTCTCTCCATGTAGCCAGCTAGCAGCACCACAGTGACCCTCAGTCTCTCCCTGTAGCCAGCTAGCAGCACCACAGTGACCCTCAGTCTCTCCCTGTAGCCAGCTAGCAGCACCACAGTGACCCTCAGTCTCTCCCTGTAGCCAGCTAGCAGCACCATAGTGACCCTCAGTCTCTCCCTGTAGCCAGCTAGCAGCACCACAGTGACCATCAGGCTCTCCCTGTAGCCAACTAGCAGCACCACAGTGACCCTCAGTCTCTCCCTGTAGCCAACTAGCAGCACCACAGTGACCCTCAGTCTCTCCCTGTAGCCAACTAGCAGCACCAAAGTGACCCTCAGTCTCTCCTTGTAGCCAACTAGCAGCACCACAGTGACCCTCAGTCTCTCCCTGTAGCCAACTAGCAGCACCACAGTGACCCTCAGTCTCTCCCTGTAGCCAACTAGCAGCACCAAAGTGACCCTCAGTCTCTCCCTGGAGCCAGCTAGCAGCACCACAGTGACCCTCAGTCTCTCCCTCTAGCCAGCTAGCAGCACCACAGTGACCCTCAGTCTCTCCCTGGAGCCAGCTAGCAGCACCACAGTGACCCTCAGTCTCTCCCTCTAGCCAGATAGCAGCACCACAGTGACCCTCAGTCTCTCCCTGGAGCCAGCTAGCAGCACATCTTCCTCAGTCTCTCCCTGGAACCAGCTAGCAGCACATCTTCCTCAGTCTCTCCCTGGAGCCAGCCAGCAGCACATCTTCCTCAGTCTCTCCCTGGAGACAGCTAGCAGCACATCTTCCTCAGTCTCTCCCTGGAGCCAGCTAGCAGCACATCTTCCTCAGTCTCTCCCTGGAGCCAGCTAGCAGCACATCTTCCTCAGTCTCTCCCTGGAGCCAGCCAGCTCCTCGTCTTCCTCAGTCTCTCCCTGGAGCCAGCCAGCTCCTCGTCTTCCTCAGTCCCTCCCTGGAGCCAGCCAGCACCACCAGTGTCACTCAACCACATTGTGACTGAATGCAGGGCTAACAGACAGAGGTACAGACACACCCTTATGTTCCCAGGGCTAACAGAGAGGTACAGACACACCCTTGGGTTCCCAGGGCTAACAGACAGAGGTACAGACACACCCATGGTTTCCCAGGGCTAACAGACAGAGGTACAGACACACCCTTGGGTTCCCAGGGCTAACAGAGAGAGGTACAGACACAAACACACTTGTTCATCTAGCTGTCTGTTGTCTGTCTGTGTCTGTAATACCTCGTCACAGGGCTAACACACTATAACAAACCACAACCAATAACAACAAGGAAAACATCTGGCAGTTTGTTGGTTTCAACGATGCATGTTATTTCGGTTTACTGTGGATTCTTGAGTGAATCATAAGTCTGAGGTTTTAGGGGAAGACTCTGAGACATGAGGGACAGGCAATACTAACCATGCTAGCAATACTAACCATGGTAACAATACTAACCATGCTAACAATACTAACCATGCTAACAATACTAACCATGCTAACAATACTAACCATGCTAGCAATACTAACCATGCTAGCAATACTAACCATGCTAACAATACTAACCATGCTAACAATACTAACCATGTTAACAATACTAACCATGCTAACAATACTAACCATGCTAACAATAGCATCTATCCCTAGCAGCAGTCTGGAGATCTGATCTCTGATCTCTGTACCCCCTAACAGCAGTCTGGAGGTCTGATCTCTGATCTCTGTACCCCCTAGCAGCAATCTGGAGGTCTGATCTCTGTACCCCCTAACAGCAGTCTGGAGGCCTGATCTCTGATCTCTGTACCCCCTAGCAGCAGTCTGGAGGTCTGATCTCTGCACCCCCTAACAGCAGTCTGGAGGTCTGATCTCTGTACCCCCTAGCAGCAGTCTGGAGGTCTGATCTCTGATCTCTGTACCCCCTAGCAGCAGTCTGGAGGTCTGATCTCTGATCTCTGTACCCCCTAGCAGCAGTCTGGAGGTCTGATCTCTGATCTCTGTACGCCCTAGCAGCAGTCTGGAGGCACCACCCCTACAGTCCCGGTCCTGGCCATCCTGCACAGTGCTAACCATAACCCCCCCAGGGGCCGGTTAGTTAGCTAGCTAGAAGGCTGCAGGACTAATCCCCAACCCTCCCTCCAGTCAGTGTGTTTGTGTAACCTCTGACCCTTGCAAGAGGAAACAGGACGTGGTTGAGAGGTGCATCCTCACTGGGTGACTGGCAGGGGGATGTCAGGGATGTTACTCAGGGATACAACACACTTCCTCCCCAATGTGCACTGTGCTAACCCCCACAACAGCCCCCCAGGCCTGACCTGGTTATTTACAGCTACGCTAACCCCCACAACAGCCCCCCAGGCCTGGCCTGGTTAGTTACAGCTACGCTAACCCCCACTACAGCCCCCCAGGCCTGGCCTGGTTAGTTACAGCTACGCTAACCCCCACAACAGACCCCCAGGCCTGGCCTGGTTAGTTACAGCTACGCTAACCCCCACTACAGCCCCCCAGGTCTGGCCTGGTTAGTTACAGCTACGCTAACCCCCACAACAGCCCCCAGGCCTGGCCTGGTTAGTTACAGCTACGCTAACCCCCACAACAGCCCCCCAGGCCTGACCTGGTTAGTTACAGCTACGCTAACCCCCACAACAGCCCCCCAGGCCTGGCCTGGTTAGTTACAGCTACGCTAACCCCCACTACAGCCCCCCAGGCCTGGCCTGGTTAGTTACAGCTACGCTAAACCCCACAACAGACCCCCAGGCCTGGCCTGGTTAGTTACAGCTACGCTAACCCCCACAACAGCCCCCCAGGCGTTTCCTGGTTAGTTACAGCTACGCTAACCCCTACTACAGCCCCCCAGGCCTGGCTTGGTTAGTTACAGCTACGCTAACCCCTACTACAGCCCCCCAGGCCTGGCCTGGTTAGTTACAGCTACGCTAACCCCTACTACAGCCCCCCAGGCCTGGCCTGGTTAGTTACAGCTACGCTAACCCCTACTACAGCCCCCCAGGCCTGGCCTGGTTAGTTACAGCTACGCTAACCCCTACTACAGCCCCCCAGGCCTGGCCTGGTTAGTTACAGCTACGCTAACCCCCACTACAGCCCCCCAGGCCTGGCCTGGTTAGTTACAGCTACGGTAACCCCCACAACAGCCCCCAGGCCTGGCCTGGTTAGTTACAGCTACGCTAACCCCCACTACAGCCCCCCAGGCCTGGCCTGGTTAGTTACAGCTACGCTAACCCCTACTACAGCCCCCCAGGCCTGGCCTGGTTAGTTACAGCTACGCTAACCCCCACTACAGCCCCCCAGGCCTGGCCTGGTTAGTTACAGCTACGGTAACCCCCACTACAGACCCCCAGGCCTGGCCTGGTTAGTTACAGCTACGGTAACCCCCACAACAGCCCCCCAGGCCTGGCCTGGTTAGTTACAGCTACGCTAACCCCCACTACAGCCCCCCAGGCCTGGCCTGGTTAGTTACAGCTACGCTAACCCCTACTACAGCCCCCCAGGCCTGGCCTGGTTAGTTACAGCTACGGTAACCCCCACAACAGCCCCCCAGGCCTGGCCTGGTTAGTTACAGCTACGCTAACCCCCACTACAGCCCCCCAGGCCTGGCCTGGTTAGTTACAGCTACGCTAACCCCTACTACAGCCCCCCAGGCCTGGCCTGGTTAGTTACAGCTACGCTAACCCCCACTACAGCCCCCCAGGCCTGGCCTGGTTAGTTACAGCTACGCTAACCCCCACTACAGCCCCCCAGGCCTGGCCTGGTTAGTTACAGCTACGGTAACCCCCACAACAGCCCCCCAGGCCTGGCCTGGTTAGTTACAGCTACGCTAACCCCCACTACAGCCCCCCAGGCCTGGCCTGGTTAGTTACAGCTACGCTAACCCCTACTACAGCCCCCCAGGCCTGGCCTGGTTAGTTACAGCTACGCTAACCCCCACTACAGCCCCCCAGGCCTGGCCTGGTTAGTTACAGCTACGGTAACCCCCACTACAGACCCCCAGGCCTGGCCTGGTTAGTTACAGCTACGCTAACCCCCACTACAGCCCCCCAGGCCTGGCCTGGTTAGTTACAGCTACGCTAACCCCCACTACAGCCCCCCAGGCCTGACCTGGTTAGTTACAGCTACGGTAACCCCCACAACAGCCCCCCAGGCCTGGCCTGGTTAGTTACAGCTACGCTAACCCCCACTACAGCCCCCCAGGCCTGGCCTGGTTAGTTACAGCTACGCTAACCCCTACTACAGCCCCCCAGGCCTGGCCTGGTTAGTTACAGCTACGCTAACCCCCACTACAGCCCCCCAGGCCTGGCCTGGTTAGTTACAGCTACGCTAACCCCCACTACAGCCCCCCAGGCCTGGCCTGGTTAGTTACAGCTACGGTAACCCCCACAACAGCCCCCCAGGCCTGGCCTGGTTAGTTACAGCTACGCTAACCCCCACTACAGCCCCCCAGGCCTGGCCTGGTTAGTTACAGCTACGCTAACCCCTACTACAGCCCCCCAGACCTGGCCTGGTTAGTTACAGCTACGCTAACCCCCACTACAGCCCCCCAGGCCTGGCCTGGTTAGTTACAGCTACGGTAACCCCCACTACAGACCCCCAGGCCTGGCCTGGTTAGTTACAGCTACGCTAACCCCCACTACAGCCCCCCAGGCCTGGCCTGGTTAGTTACAGCTACGCTAACCCCCACTACAGCCCCCCAGGCCTGACCTGGTTAGTTACAGCTACGGTAACCCCCACAACAGCCCCCCAGGCCTGGCCTGGTTAGTTACAGCTACGCTAACCCCCACTACAGCCCCCCAGGCCTGGCCTGGTTAGTTACAGCTACGCTAACCCCTACTACAGCCCCCCAGGCCTGGCCTGGTTAGTTACAGCTACGCTAACCCCCACTACAGCCCCCCAGGCCTGGCCTGGTTAGTTACAGCTACGCTAACCCCCACTACAGACCCCCAGGCCTGGCCTGGTTAGTTACAGCTACGCTAACCCCCACTACAGACCCCCAGGCCTGGCCTGGTTAGTTACAGCTACATCCTCATCTACAACATACAACTGTGTTTATGTGTTTGCTTTGATGAGGTGAGCTCTTAAATATTCCCTCATCCTACGGCCATACAGAGTCATGAACATGGAGGGAATCTTTTTTTTTTCATTAATTGTCAGTTTTGTCTGTCAAAAGTTCAAACACCACTCTATTGTTTTTGGACGAGCTGCACACGACAAAAAGGCTGCCATATTGGGATTTCTTTTTTTAATGGACAATTACAAATCCACCATGTCAACAGATGACTCCCGTTGAAAACAATTGACTCAATCTGTAATTTGCAGGTTCAAAAACAGGTCATCAGAAAACTATGTTGAGATCTGAACACCAGAGACATAAAATCAAATCAAATGTATTTATATAGCCCTTCTTACATCAGCTGATGTAAGAATCTCAAAGTGCTGTACAGAAACCCAGCCTAAAACCCCAAACAGCAAGCAATGCAGGTGTAGAAGCACGGTGGCTAGGAAAAACTCCCTAGAAAGGCCAGAACCTAGGAGGAAACCTAGAGAGGAACCAGGGTATGAGGTGTGGCCAATCCTCTTCTGGCTGTGCTGGGTGGAGATTATAACAGAACATGGCCAAGATGTTCAAATGTTCATAGATGACCAGCAGGGTCAAATAATAATAATCACAGTGGTTGTCGAGGGTGCAACAGGTCAGCACCTCAGGAGTAAATGTCAGTTGGCTTTTGATAGCCGATCATTAAGAGTGTCTCTACCGCTCCTGCTGTCTCTAGAGAGTTGAAATCAGCAGGTCAGGGACAAGGTAGCACGTCCGGTGAACAGGTCAGGGTTCCATAGCCGCAGGCAGAACAGTTGAAACTGGAGCAGCAGCACGGCCAGGTGGACTGGGGACAGCAAGGAGTCATCATGCCAGGTAGTCCTGAGGCATGGTCCTAGGGCTTAGGTCCTCAAAGAGAGAGAAAGAAAGAAAGAATTAGAGAGAGCATACTTAAATTCACACAGGACACCAGATAAGAGAGGAGAAATACTTCAGACATAACAGACTGATCCTAGCCCCCCGACACATAAACTACTGCAGCATAAATACTGGAGGCTGAGACAGGAGTGGTCAGGAGACACTGAGGCCCCGTCCGACGATACTCCCGGAAAGGGCTAAACAGGCAGGATATAACCCCACCCACTTTGCCAAAGCACAGCCCCCACACCACTAGAGGGATATCTTCAACGACACGACAGAAAAAAAGTCTCTATACAGTGTGTGCAAAGGCATGAGATATAGTTGATGTTTAAAGTTGTTGAGGGAAATAAAAGTCTATATAAAGTGTGTGCAAAGGCATGAGAGAGAGTTGATGTTTAAAGTTGGTGAGGGAAATAAAAGTCTCCAGCTTCAGCGATTTTCGCAATTCGTTCCAGTCACTTGCAGCAGAGAACTGGAAGGAAAGGCGGCCAAAGGAGGTGTTGGCATTGGGGGTGATCAGTGAGATATACCTGCTGGAACGTGTGCTACGGGTGGGTGTTGTTATCGTGAACTGAGATAAGGCGGAGCTTTACCTAGCATAGACTTATAGATGACCTGGAGCCAGTGGGTCTGGCGACGAATATGTAGCGTGGGCCAGCCGACTAGAGCATACAGGTCACAGTGGTTGGTGGTATAACGTGATTTGGTAACAAAACGGATTGCACTGTGATAGACTGCATCCAGTTTGCTGAGTAGAGTGTTGGAAGCTATTTTGTAGATGACATCGCCGAAGTTGAGGATCGGTAGGATAGTCAGTTTTACTAGGGTAAGTTTGGCGGCGTGAGTGAAGGAGGCTTTGTTGCGGAAAAGAAAGCCGACTCTAGATTTGATTTTACATTTTTGATGTTTAATATGAGTCTGGAAGGAGAGTTTACAGTCTAGCCAGACACCTAGGTATTTGTAGTTGTCGACATATTCTCGGTCGGAACCGGTGGTGATGCTAGTCGGGCGGGCGGGTGAGGGCATCGAACGGTTGAAAAGCATGAATTTGATTTTACTAACGTTTAAGAGCAGTTGGAGGCCACGGAAGGAGAGTTGTATGGCATTGAAGCTCGTTTGGAGGTTAGTTAGCACAGTATCCAAGAAAGGGCCAGAAGTATACAGAATGGTGTCGTCTGCGTAGAGGTGGATCAGGGAATTGACCGCAGCAAGAGCGACATCATTGATGTATACAGAGAAAAGAGTCGGCCCGAGAATTGAACCCTGTGATACCCCCATAGAGACTGCCAGAGGTCCGGACAACATGCCCACCGATTTGACACACTGAACTCTGTCTACAAAGTAGTTGGTGAACCAGGCGAGGCAGTCATTAAAAGAACCAAGGCTATTGAGTCTGCCGATAAGAATACGGTGATTGTCAAAAGCCTTGGCCAGGTCGATGAAGATGGCTGCACAGTACTGTCTTTTATCGATGGCGGTTATGATATCGTTTAGTACCTTGAGCGTGGCTGAGGTCCACCCGTGACTGGCTCGGAAGCCGGATTGCACAGCGGAGAAGGTACGGTGGGATTCAAAATGGTCAGTGATCTGTTTATTAACTTGGCTTTCGAAGACTTCAGATAGGCAGGGAAGGATGGATATAGGTCTGTAACAGTTTGGGTCTAGGGTGTCACCCCCTTTGAAGAGGGGGATGACCGCGGCAGCTTTCCAATCTTTAGGGATCTCGGACCATACAAAAGAGAGGTTGAACAGGCTGGTAAAAGGGGTTGCAACAATGGCGGCGGATAGTTTTAGAAAAAGAGGGTCCAGATTGTCTAGCCCAGCTGATTTGTAGAGGTACAGGTTTTGCAGCTCTTTTTATATTTTAGTTCAGTATATAGTAAGTTATATCAGTTCGGTGGTTAACTGATGTTTGTCCTCTGACATCCTTGGGTAGGTGGAGGGAGTCTTCAATGGCATCTAGGAATCTTTGGGTTGTTTGAGATTTTATAGCACAACTTTTTGATGATCCTTGGTTGGGGTCTGAGCACATTATTTGTTTCGATTGCAAACCCTAATAAAATGGTTGTCTGATAATCCAGGATTATGAGGAAAAACATTAAGATCCACAACATTTATTCCACGGGACAAAACTAGGTCCAGAGTATGACTGTGGCAGTGAGCAGGTCCGGAGGCATCCTCCTACCTACCTAGATCGAGGCACAGACACGGTCTCAATGGGGATAGCTGAGCTGACTACACTGACTGTGCTAGTAGCAAACTCCACTAAGCTGGCAGGCTGGCTAACAGCCAGTGCCTGGAATGGGCCAGCGCTGTGTGTAGAGAGGAGGATGCGGCATTGAACCATTTTGAGGAGTTCACCCGCCATTTCAGGACAGCATTTCCGGATAGTTTTCGACCAAGGCAAAGCGGCGGGTGAGCACCTCTATCATCTGAGGCAGGAGATGAGGAGTGCACAGGAGTTTGCTTTGATGTTTAGGACCTTGGCTGCCGGCGCTGGATGGAGCGACAGGGCCCTGATCGTCCATTACCGTTGTAGTCTACGTGAGGACGTCCGTCGGGAGCTGGCCTGTAGAGACACCACCCTCACCTTCGACCAGCTGGTGGACATGTCCATCAGGCTGGACAACATGCTGGCTACTCGTGGACGTCTAGATCGGGGTCTGGTTGTTCCATCCTCCCGCACCCTCTCTCCCGAACCTATGGAATTGGGAGGGATGGTGCGCAGGGAGACCGGAGGGGGTTCCCGATAGAGAAGGCAGGCAGGGCACTTTGGCATCACCCCAGGTGAGTAGGCACCATTCTCATCCAGAGCTGTTGCACTAATGTTTGTCTCTGTCACTTTTCTGGATTCCCAGTATAAGGCGCTAGTAGATTCAGGCGTGGCTGGGAATTTCAGTAATAAAACTTAGCTCATAGTTTAGGGATCCCCATTGTTTCTGTGGATATGCCTTTCCCTCTTCATGCCTTAGATAGTCGACCATTAGGGTCAGGGTTTATCAGGGAGGTCACCGCACCTTTGTGTATGATAACACAGGAGGGTCACAAGGAGAAGATTAGTATTTTCCTTATTGATTCTCCTGCGTATTCTGTGGTGCTAGGCCTACCCTGGTTAGCTTGTCATAACCCCACTGTTTCTTGACCACAGAGGGCTCTCACTGGGTGGTCGCGAGAGTCCTCAGGTAGGTGTTTAGGAGTTTCCGTTGGTGCTACCACGGTGGAAAGACCAGGTCTCCACCGTGAGCATTCCCCCCGAAATGCCGATTTGGCATTACCACCCCATCGACGGGAGGATTGTGCGATAGATCTCCTGGTAGACGCTTGCATATCACAGGAGTCATGTGTATCCCTGTCACTAGTGTAGACGGTGGCTATGGAGACATATGTCTCTGAATCCCTGTGTCACGGGTACATTCGGCCATTCATTTCACCCATCTTTTCAAGTAAATTTTTTGTGAAAAAGAAGGTTTACGCCCGTGCATTGATTATCGAGATCTAAATAAAACTACTGTGAAATATAGTTACCCGCTACCTCTGATAAATACGGGTATTAAGTCAATGCACGGGGCACGCTTCTTCTCAAAATTGGATCTCAGGAGTGCGTACAATCTGGTGCGTATTCGGAAGGGTGATGAGTGGAAGACGGCATTTAGCACCACCTCAGGAATGGGTTGATGAATGCTCCATCAGTCTTCCAATCATTTGTAGATGAGATCTTCAGGGACCTGCACGGGCAGGGTGTAGTGGTGTATATCGATGATATTCTGATATACTCCGTGCCGAGCATGTGTCCCTGGTGCGCAGGGTGTTTGGTCGCCTGTTGGAGCATGATCTATATGTCAAGGCTGAGAAATGCGTATTCTTCCAACAATCCATCTCACTTCAGGAGTGGAAATGCAGCCTTGCGTAGTTGGCCGACTCCAACCACGGTAAAGGAGGTGCAGCGTTTTTTAGGGTTTGCCAATTACTACCGGAGGTTTATCCAGGGTTTTGGTCAGGTTGATGCTCCCATTACCTCACTGTTAAAGGGGGGCCCGGTGCACTTGCAGTGGTCGGCTGAGGCGAACCGGGCTTTTCGACACCTGAAGACTCTGTTTACCTCGGTGCCTGTGTTGGCTCATCCGGATCCCTCTTTGCCATTCATAGTGGAGGTGGACACATCCGAAGCTGGGATAGGAGCAGTGCTCTCTCAGCGTTCGGGTACGCCACTGAAGCTTCGCCCCTGCTCTTTCTTTTCGAAGAAGCTTAGCCCGGCGGAGCGAAACTATGATGTGGGGGACCGAGAGCTGTTAGCTGTCATAAAAGGCTTGAAGGCATGGAGGCATTGGCTTGAAAACACCCTTTTCTCATCTGGACTGACCACCGCAATCTGGAGTACATCCGGCAGGCGAAGAGACTGAATCCTCGCCAGGCAAGGTGGGCCATGTTTTTCACTCGTTTTGTGTTTACTCTTTCTTACAGAACAGGCTCCCAGAACGTCAAGGCAGACCCATTGTCTCGGCTGTATGACACAGAGGAACGGTCCATGGATCCCACTCCCATACTCCCAGCTTCGTGTTTGGTGGCGCCAGTAGTGTGGGAGCTGGACGCGGACATTGAGCGGGAGTCACGTGCAGAGCCCTCTCGCCCTGAGTGTCCAGCTGGTCGTCTGTACGTTCCGTCTGCTGTCCGCGACCGATTGATCTATTGGGCTCACACGTCACTCTCCTCAGGTCATCCTGGGATAGGTTGGACGATGCGCTGTCTTGATGGGAGGTACTGGTGGTCCACTTTAGCTAAGGACGTGAGGATGTATGTTTCCTCCTGCTCGGTGTGCGCCCAGTGCAAGGCTCCTAGACACCTGCCCAGAGGTAAGCTACAACCTTTACCCGTTCCTCAACGGCCGTGGTCGCACCTGTCGGCGGATTTTTTTACTGATCTTCCACCTTCACAGGGTTACACCACGATCCTGGTCGAGTCCTGTCGTCTCCTCCCTTTGCCCGGTCTCCCTACGACCTTACAAACTGCAGAGGCACTAAGGGGTGCCTGAGGATATAGTGTCTGATCGGGGTCCCCAGTTCACATCAAGGGTCTGGAAGGCGTTCATGGAATGTCTGGGGATCTCGGTTAGTCTTACCTCAGGTTTTCACCCCGAGAGTAATGAGCAGGTGGAGAGAGTTAACCAGGATGTGGGTAGGTTTCTGCGGTCTTATTGCCAGGACCGGCGAAGTTTGTGCCCTGGGCAGAGATGGCCCAGAACTCGCTACGTCACTCCTCCACTAACCTTACTCCTTTTCAATGTGTATTAGGGTATCAGCCGGTTCTGGCTCCTTGGCATCAGAGTCAGACCGAGGCTCTTGCGGTGGACAATTGGTTTCGGCGCGCTGAGGAAACCTGGGAGGCAGCCCACGTCCACCTTCAGTGCGCCATTGAAACACCTTACTAAAGGAGTACAGGATACTCATGTCATCAGCGTTATAGAAGGACACCTTCCTCTCATCACAGTCCAGGAGCACCCAACCTGCAGGACACAACATGGAGGAGAGAGAGAAACAACCAGATGTTATCAGGTGAAGCAGTACTGGATCAATGTGTTTAAATAATCACTTTAAGCTCCAATACTCCATGGGTCTCACATACACGCTTAGGAAAAAAAGAGTTCCAAAACAGTTCTTGAACCCTTTGAAGAACCCTTTTTGGTTCCAGGTAGAAACGTTTTGGGTTTCGTGTAGAACCTTTCGTGGGAGGGGTTCTACCTGGAACCCAAAAGGGTTCTCCAGTGGGGACAGCAGAAGGAGAGTGTCCACTGGAGTTTCTCTAAACCCTGAAGTGTCCCTGGAGTACTGCAGAGGATCCCACCTGGAGCCATGTCCAGGGCTGTGTGCCTGCAGAGTACTGGTCTCCCTCCCTCAGTCATAGGGTCCAGGAACCGCTCTCAGGACTCAGCTTGACCCGGACCTGACTGTCAACCCTCAACACTCCACACCCAGGTCCCACTTGGCCTTGCTGCCCACGCCTAGCTAGAGGGAGGGAGGGATAGATATGGGGAAATACATACCACAATACAATATCCTGTTATAGAATAAACACTGAAAGACTAGTGTCCTGTCCAGGGGGTGTACTGGTACTTCAAGCTGTCTCACTACAGAAACAGGAGATAGACTAGTGTCCTGTCCAGGGGGTGTACTGGTACATCAAGCTGTCTCATTACAGAAACAGGAGATAGACTAGTGTCCTGTCCAGGGGGTGGCCTGGTACATCAAGCTGTCTCATTACAGAAACAGGAGATAGACTAGTGTCCTGTCCAGGGGGTGTCCTGTACATCAGAAACGGGAGATATGATTGGACACGGCTACTTAACAACACAGGAACATTAGTAGTACTTATATTTACACACACACACACACACACACACACACACACACACACACACACACACACACACCCACACACACACACACACACACACACACACACACACACACACACACACACACACACAAATCTACCTCCCAGTAGTGTAAGCCCTGAGGAGCCCCCAGCACATTGACAGACTGTAGGAACCTCTTAGGGTTGGGCTGGTAAGGGACCATGCTATCACAGTCTACTGCTATGGTTCTGTCTCTGGATACATAGACACTGGGGTGGGCCGTGTCCATATTGAACGTTAACCGGGGCCGGACCTGAGGGGAGAAGGGTTACATAAAGGTCGCTTTCCAATTGGTCATTTTATTCTATTTAATTTTACAGGGAGGTCAACATTGAGGCCCAGGTCTCTTTTTCCAGTGAGCCCTGAAGAGACATAGAAAATGCACGCCTTAATGCTTTAAAAACAACCGTAGGATAAAACATCTTTAAAATAACCGTAGGATACAACATCCTGTAAACAACCGTAGGATAAAACATCTTGTAAACAACCGTAGGATAAAACATCTTGTAAACAACCGTAGGATAAAACATCCTGTAAACAACCGTAGGATAAAACATCTTTAAAATAACCGTAGGATAAAACATCTTGTAAACAACCGTAGGATAAAACATCTTGTAAACAACCGTAGGATACAACGTCTTGTAAACAACCGTAGGATAAAACATCTTTAAAACAACCGTAGGATAAAACATCTTGTAAACAACCGTAGGATACAACATCTTGTAAACAACCGTAGGATACAACATCTTGTAAACAACCGTAGGATACAACATCTTGTAAACAACCGTAGGATAAAACATCTTTAAAACAACCGTAGGATAAAACATCTTGTAAACAACCGTAGGATACAACATCTTGTAAACAACCGTAGGATAAAACATCTTTAAAACAACCGTAGGATACAACATCTTGTAAACAACCGTAGGATAAAACATCTTTAAAACAACCGTAGGATAAAACATCTTGTAAACAACCGTAGGATACAACGTCTTGTAAACAATCGTAGGATAAAACATCTTTAAAACAACCGTAGGATAAAACATCTTGAAAACAACCATAGGATACAACATCTTGTAAACAACAGTAGGATACAACATCTTGTAAACAACCGTAGGATACAACATCTTGTAAACAACCGTAGGATAAAACATCTTTAAAACAACCGTAGGATACAACATCTTGTAAACAACCGTAGGATAAAACATCTTTAAAACAACCGTAGGATAAAACATCTTTAAAACAACCGTAGGATAAAAAATCCTGTAAACAACCGTAGGATACAACATCTTGTAGACAACCGTAGAATAAAACATCTTTAAAACAACCGTAGGATACAACATCTTGTAGACAACCGTAGGATAAAACATCTTTAAAACAACCATAGGATACAGCTTTACAAACAACCGCAAGATATAGCAGTTTCCTGCTTTAAGTGACGCTGTACTTGGTTCCATGTTTAAGAAACTAAAAACAGTGCTCCCTAGAGTAACAAAGTACATGAAAGACAAGCCTAGTGTAGATGCTGCCTACACTGGCCACTCTTAGATGCTGACTACACTGGCCACTCTTAGATGCTGACTACACTGGCCACTCTTAGGTGCTGACTACACTGGCCACTCTTAGGTGCTGACTACACTGGCCACTCTTAGATGCTGCCTACACTGGCCACTCTTAGATGCTGACTACACTGGCCACTCTTAGGTGCTGACTACACTGGCCACTCTTAGATGCTGACTACACTGGACACTCTTAGATGCTGCCTATACTGGCCACTCTTAGATGCTGCCTATACTGGCCACTCTTAGATGCTGCCTATACTGGCCACTCTTAGATGCTGCCTATACTGGCCACTCTTAGATGCTGCCTACACTGGCCACTCTTAGATGCTGACTACACTGGCCACTCTTAGATGCTGCCTATACTGGCCACTCTTAGATGCTGACTACACTGGCCACTCTTAGATGCTGACTACACTGGCCACTCTTAGATCCTGACTACACTGGCCACTCTTAGATGCTGCCTACACTGGCCACTCTTAGATGCTGACTACACTGGCCACTCTTAGATGCTGACTACACTGGCCACTCTTAGATGCTGACTACACTGGCCACTCTTAGATGCTGACTACACTGGCCACTCTTAGATGCTGACTACACTGGCCACTCTTAGATGCTGACTACACTGGCCACTCTTAGATGCTGACTACACTGGCCACTCTTAGATGCTGACTACACTGGCCACTCTTAGATGCTGACTACACTGGCCACTCTTAGATGCTGCCTACACTGGCCACACTCAGATGCTGACTACACTGGCCACTCTTAGATGCTGCCTACACTGGCCACTCTTAGATGCTGACTACACTGGCCACTCTTAGATGCTGACTACACTGGCCACTCTTAGATGCTGACTACACTGGCCACTCTTAGATGCTGACTACACTGGCCACTCTTAGATGCTGCCTACACTGGCCACACTCAGATGCTGCCTACACTGGCCACTCTTAGATGCTAACTACACTGGCCACACTTAGATGCTGAATACACTGGCCACACTTAGATGCTGCCTACACTGGCCATTGCTAGCTAATTTGTCCTGGGAGATTAACATGTTTTGGGTTGTCATTTTACTTGAAATGCATATGGTTCTTTTTTGAGCTGGATCTTGTAGAATTTTCACCCGGAGTCATACTCCGACTATCAACACTAGAAAAGCTGGGCATTTGGCAATCCCATTCTGAGCCAAAGCATTCGAACAGTCCAATAAATACCTGCTGTTTTCAACTCTCTAGAAACAGCAGGAGTGGTAGAGATACTCTCAATGATCGGCTATGAAAAGCCAAGTGACATTTACTCCTGAGGTGCTGACCTGTTGCACCCTCGACAACTACAGTGATTATTATTATTTGACCATGCTGGTCATCTATGAACATTTGAACATCTTGGCCATGTTCTGTTATAATCTCCACCCGGCACAGCCAGAAGAGGACTGGCCACCCCTCATACCCTGGTACCTCTCTAGGTTTCTTCCTAGGTTCTGGCCTTTCTAGGGAGTTTTTCCTAGCCACCGTGCTTCTACACCTGCATTGCTTGCTGTTTGGGGTTTTAGGCTGGGTTTCTGTACAGCACTTTTGAGACAATTCTTTCTTTGGCCGCCTCTCCTTCCAGTTCTCTGCTGCCAATGACTGGAACGAACTACAAAAATCTCTGAAACTGGAAACACTTATCTCCCTCACTAGCTTTAAGCACCAACTGTCAGAGCAGCTCACAGATTACTGCACCTGTACATAGCCCACCTATAATTTAGCCCAAACAACTACCTCTTTCCCAACTGTATTTAATTTTAATTTATTTATTTATTTTGCTCCTTTGCACCCCATTATTTTTTATTTCTACTTTGCACATTCTTCCATTGCAAAACTACCATTCCAGTATTTTACTTGCTATATTGTATTTACTTTGCCATCATGGCCTTTTTTGCCTTTACCTCCCTTCTCACCTCATTTGCTCACATTGTATATAGACTTGTTTATACTGCATTATTGACTGTATGTTTGTTTTTACTCCATGTGTAACTCTGTGTCGTTTTATCTGTCGAACTGCTTTGCTTTATCTTGGCCAGGTCGCAATTGTAAATGAGAACTTGTTCTCAACTTGCCTACCTGGTTAAATAAAGGTAAAATAAAAAAATAAAATAAAAAATATCAGCTGATGTAAGAAGGGCTTTATAAATACATTTGATTTGATTTGACTAGGATGCAAGCCCACCCACTGGGGAGCCAAGCACAGCCAATCAGAAAGAGTTTTTCCCCACAAAGGGGCTTTATTTTAGCCAGAAATACTCCTCAGTTTAATCTACTGTCCGGTTGGCTGGTCTCAGACGATCCCGCAGGTGAAGAAGCAGGATGTGGAGGTCCTGGGTTGCCATGGTTACGCGTGTTCTATGGTTGTGAGGCCGGATGGACGTACTCCCACATTTAGACTCATCAGACCAAAGGACAGATTTCCAATGTCCACGCTGTTGTTTCTTTGCCCAAGCAAGTTTCTTCTCATAGGTGTCCTTTAGTAATGGTTTATTTGCAGCAATTCGACCATGAAGGCCTGATATTCCCTATATAGTGCACTACTTTAGACCAGAGCCCTATTCCCTATATAGTGCACTACTTTAGACCAGAGCCCTATTCCCTATATAGTGCACTACTTTAGACCAGAGCCCTATTCCCTATATAGTGCACTACTTTAGACCAGAGCCCTATTCCCTATATAGTGCACTACGTTAGACCAGAGCCCTATTCCCTATATAGTGCACTACTTTAGACCAGAGCCCTATTCCCTATATAGTGCACTACTTTAGACCAGAGCCCTATTCCCTATATAGTGCACTACTTCTGTATGAGCACTGGATAAACGGAGTGCACTATGAAGCCTGTGTGCTCCTTTACTAACACAAATCATCTTTTGACATTATATTAAAACAAACATGTTAGATAGTGAAGAAGTTCAATAACACTGTTGTCCATGACATCAGAGGAGGGGTAGCAGTCAGAGATTAACATTATCACCGTGGAAACTGCAGACGGGGACATCAGTGAAAGGTGTTAATTCCACTGAGACAGAGAGAGAGACGGAGAGAGAGAGACGGAGAGAGAGAGAGAGACGGAGAGACGGAGAGATGGAGAGAGAGAGAGACAGACAGAGAGCGAGAGAGACGGAGAGAGAGAGAGAGAGAGACGGAGAGACGGAGAGACGGAGAGATGGAGAGAGAGACAGAGACAGACAGAGAGCGAGAGAGACGGAGAGAGAGAGACGGAGAGACGGAGAGATAGAGAGAGAGACAGACACAGAGAGAGAGAGAGAGATACGGAGAGAGAGACAGAGAGAGAGAGACGGAGAGAGAGAGAGAGACGGAGAGATGGAGAGAGAGAGAGAGACAGACAGAGAGCGAGAGAGACGGAGAGAGAGAGAGAGAGACGGAGAGACGGAGAGACGGAGAGACAGAGAGAGAGACAGAGACAGACAGAGAGCGAGAGAGACGGAGAGAGAGAGACGGAGAGAGAGAGAGAGACGGAGAGACGGAGAGATGGAGAGAGAGAGAGACAGACAGAGAGCGAGAGAGACGGAGAGAGAGAGACGGAGAGACGGAGAGACGGAGAGAGAGACAGAGACAGACAGAGAGCGAGAGAGACGGAGAGAGAGAGACGGAGAGACGGAGAGATAGAGAGAGAGACAGACACAGAGAGAGAGAGAGAGACGGAGAGAGAGACAGAGAGAGAGAGATGGAGAGAGAGAGAGAGACGGAGAGATGGAGAGAGAGAGAGAGACAGACAGAGAGCGAGAGAGACGGAGAGAGAGAGAGAGAGACGGAGAGACGGAGAGACGGAGAGACAGAGAGAGAGACAGAGACAGACAGAGAGCGAGAGAGACGGAGAGAGAGAGACGGAGAGACGGAGAGAGAGACAGAGAGACGGAGAGATGGAGAGAGAGACAGAGACAGATACAGACAGAGAGAGACGGAGAGAGAGACAGAGAGACGGAGAGACAGAGAGAGAGACAGAGAGACGGAGAGACGGAGAGAGAGACCGAGACAGACACAGACAGAGAGAGAAAGAAAGAGAGACACAGAAAGATGGAGAGAGAGAGACAGAGAGAGAGACAAAGAGACTATGTACAGACTCAGTGAGCATAACCTTGCTAAAGAGAAAGGCTGCCGTAGACAGACATGGCTCTCAAGAGAAGACAAGCTATGTGCTCACTGCCCACAAAATGAGGTGGAAACTGAGCTGCACTTCCTAACCTCCTGTCCAATGTATGACCATATTAGAGAGACATATTTCCCTCAGATTACACAGCTCCACAAAGAATTCGAAAACAAATCTCATTTTGATAAACTCCCATATCTACTGGGTGAAATTCCACAGTGTGCCATCACAGCAGCAAGATTTGTGACCTGTTGCCACAAGAAAAGGGCAACCAGTGAAGAACAAACACCATTGTAAATACAACCCATATTTATGCTTGTTTATTTTCCCTTGTGTTCTTTAACCATTTGTACATTGTTGCAACACTGTGTATGTATATATATATATATATATATATATAATATGACATTTGTAATGTCTTTATTGTTTTGAAATGTCTGTATGTGTAATGTTTACTGTAAATTTTTATTGTTTATTTCACTTTTGTATATTATCTACCTCACAGAGACAGACAGACAGACAGACAGACAGACAGACAGACAGACAGACAGACAGACAGACAGACAGACAGACAGACAGACAGACAGACAGACAGACAGACAGACAGACAGACAGACAGAGACAGAGAGAGACAGAGAGAGAGAGAGAGAGAGACAGAGAGAGAGAGAGAGATTGGAAAGAATTAACAAAAAAACAGAGCAAACTAGAATGCTATTTGGCCCTAAACAGAGAGTACACAGTGGCAGAATACCCTTAACCATTTGTACATCGTTGCAACACTGTATATACATATATTTACGTAATATGACATTTGTCATGTCTTTATTGTTTTGAAACTTCTGTTTCAGGTACACCTCCAATTGAAACTTCTGTTTCAGGTACAGTTTGAAGGTAATGAAATACATCCACAGGTACACCTCCAATTGACTCAAATTATGTCAATTAGCCTATCAGAAGCTTCTAAAGCAGTGACGTAATTTTCTGTAATTTTCCAAGCTGTTTAAAGGCACAGTCAACTTATTGTATGTTAACTTCTGACCCACTGGAATTGTAATACAGTGAATTATAAGTGAAATAATCTGTCTGTAAACAATTGTTGGAAAGATTACTTGTGTCATGAACAAAATAATTGCCAAAACTATAGTTTGTTTACAAGAAATATGTGTATATATATAAAATTCTGACTTCAACTTGTGAATTCAGAAAGTATTCATACCCCTTGACTTTTTCACATTTTGTTACAGCATTATTCTAAAATTGATAAATTATTGCTTTTCATCAATCTACAAGCAATACCGCATAATGACAAAGAGATAACAGGGTAAGACATTTTTACAAATTTCCACAAGACTATAGAGGTCGAAGGAATTGTCTGTAGAGACAGGATTATGTCATGGTACAGATATGGGGAAGGGTTCTTACATATAAGAAGTTTGGAACCACCAACACTCTTCCTAGAGTCCGCCTGGCCAAACTGAGCAATCGAGAGAGAAGGGCCTTGGTCAGGGAGAACCTGATTGTCATCTGACAGAGCTCCAGAGTTCCTCTGTGGAGATGGCAGAAACTTCCAGAAGGACAACCATCTCTGCAGCACTCAGGCCTTTATGGTAGAGTGGCCAGATGGAAGCCACTCCTCAGTAAAAGGCACATGACAGCCCACTTGGAGTTTGCCAAAAGGCACCTAAAGGACTGTGTCCTTGAGTGGCCCAGACAGAGCCCGGACTTGAACCCGATCGAACATCTCTGTAGAGACCTGAAAATAGCTGTGCAGTGATGCTCCCCATCCTGACAGAGCTTGAGAGGATCTGCAGAGAAGAATGGGAGAAGCTCCCCAAATACAGATGTGCCAAGCTTGTAGCGTCAACAAAGTACTGAGTAAACTGGGCAGAACTAATGGAAATGTTGAAATATTTCTGTTTTAAATGTTCTATACCCTACTGGGCAGAAGTTTAAGAACACCTACTCATTCCAGGTTTTTTCTTTGTATTTGTAAAATGTTCTACATTGTAGAATAATAGTGAAGACATTAAGAGGTATTGTGTGTAGATTGATGAGGGACAATTTTTATTGAATCCATTTTAGAATAAGGCTGTAATGTAACAACATGTGGAAAAAGTAAAGAGGTTTGAATACTTTCCAAACGCCCTGTATGTGACGTTACAGCAGAAAGCTACCACTTCTGTCACCAATTTATTACTTTCTGAAGGCCCTGTATGTAGACGTTACAGCAGAAAGCTACCACTTCTGTCACCAATTTACTATGATGATTTACATGGTCGATTACCAGCGCTCAGACAGGCTAGTAGCGTCGTACCCACAAAAAAATCAATGCTGTAATCGCTTCCAAAGGTACATCAAAAGTAAAGGATCTCACTTTCCTTTAAATGTAATGTAATAAATATTTCAATTTTAAACATTTGACAGATTTTTTTTTTAATACATTTCAGAATAAGGCTGTAACAAAATGCAATCTCCATAGACAAACATTGGCAGAAGAATGGACTTACTGAAGTGCTCAGTGACTTTCAACGTGGCACTGTCATAGGATGCCACCATTCCAACAAGTCAGTTGGTCAAATTTCTGCCCTGCTAGAGATTCCCCGGTCAACTGTAAGTGCTGTTATTGTGAAGTGGAAACGTCTAGGAGCAACAACGGCTCAGCCGTGAAGTGTTAGACCACACAAGCTCACAGAAGCAACGTCAGTACAAGAACTGTTCCATGGGAGCTTCATGAGGGTTTCCGTGGCTGAGCAGCAGCACACAATCCTAAGATCACCATGCACAATGCCAAGCGTCGGCTGGAGTGGTGTAAAGCTCGCCGCCATTGGACTCTGGAGTAGTGGAAACGCGTTCTCTGGAGTGATGAATCACGCTCCACCATCTGGCAGTCCCACGGACGAATCTGGGTTTGGAGAATGCCAGGAGAACGCATAGTGCCAACTGTAAAGTTTGGTGGAGGAGGAATAATGGTCTGGGGCTGTTTTTCATGGTTCGGGCTCCTTAGTTCCAGTGAAGGGAAATCTTAACGCTACAGAATACAATGGCATTCTAGACAATTCTGTGCTTCCAACTTTGTGGCAACAGAGGCCCTTTCCTGTTTCAGCATGACAATGCCCCTGTGCACAAAGTGACGTCCATACAGAAATGGTTTGTCGAGATCGGTGTGGAAGTACTTGACTGGCCTGCACAGAGCCCTGACCTCAACCCCATTGAACACCTTTGGGATGAATTGGAACGCTGACTGTGAGCCAGGCCTTATCGCCCAACATCAGTACCGACCTCACTAATGCTCTTGTGGCTGAATGGAAGCAAGTCCCTGCAGCAATGTTCCAACATCGAGTAGACAGCCTTCCCAGAAGAGTGGAGGCTGTTATAGCGGCAATGTTCCAACATCTAGTGGAAAGCCTTCCCAGAATAGTGGAGTCTGTTATAGCAGCAATGTTCCAACATCTAGTGGAAAGCCTTCCCAGAAGAGTGGAGTCTGTTATAGCAGCAATGTTCCAACATCTAGTGGAAAGCCTTCCCAGAAGAGTGGAGGCTGTTATAGCAGCAATGTTCCAACATCTAGTGGAAAGCCTTCCCAGAAGAGTCGAGGCTGTTATAGCAGCAAAGGGGGGGACCAACTCCATATTAATGCCCATGATTTTAGAATGAGATGTTGGAAGAGCAGGTCTCCACATCCTGTTGGTCATGTAGTGTATAGACCTACTTGGGATTTCTATAAACCCTGAAGAACTCTTCAATACCTCTGCTAGTCCAGTCTGGTGCGTGGTAGTAGCAGCCTCATGCAAGATTCTGTGATCCAGCTGACCAACAGCCTCTCTGACAGCCTCCAGGTGGCGTTGCAGCTGTTCCAGAGCAGCGCTCCTGCTCCCTCCGCAAGCCATTCCAACACACGCCTCCTGCTCCCTCCGCAAGCCGTTCCAACACACACGCCTCCTGCTCCACCTGCAACGCCTGGAACTCCCCCTGGATCCGCACCTGCAGCTCAGAGCCAATTCTCTACAGGGACAGAGGGAAGGATGGACTTCAAACTGGATATATGTTGACACCATCAATAAATCAACTCCATTAAATGAAATGTCCCTCTGGCAATATTAAATTGACTGACTGAACGATTGACGATGTATCAATAGTCGTGTGTGTGTGTGTGTGTGTGTGTGTGTGCGCATGTGCATGTGTGTGTGTGTGTGTGCATGTGTGTGTGTGTGTGCATGCGTGTGTGTGTGCGTGTGCATGTGTGCGTGTGTGTGTGCGTGTGCGTGTGCGCGTGCGCGTGCGCATGTGTGTGTGCGTGTGCATGTGCATGTGTGTGTGTGTGTGTGTGTGTGTGTGTGCGCATCACCTGAGATTAACTGACCTAAGAGTGCACAAACACACGCATGAATCAGGAAAACACACGGACAGAGACATATACACACTAATAAGCAAACACATCCACCCCATATACACACACACTAATAACCAAACCCCATCCATAAGGGAGAAACATAAATAACTCTTATCTACAAACTACAGACCTCAACTTTAACACACTAATGATCTGAACCGACCGTGCCACGAGTATGTCGAAAGAATCAAGCCTTTAGACATTCGTCATAATTATCCTTCAATATACTTGTCAAACATGGCGTTTAGCCAATATTTACGTAATTAATTAAGTCTCATTAGGCTGTAGCTAGTATTCATATCATCATCGGTTTGGACATGAGGCTGAAGCTAGTATTTATATCATCATGTTAGCATCGGTTTGGATATGAGGTTGTAGCTAGTATTCATATCATCATGTTAGCATCGGTTTGGACATGAGGCTGTAGCTAGTATTCATATCATCATGTTAGCATCGGTTTGGATATGAGGTTGTAGCTAGTATTCATATCATCATGTTAGCATCGGTTTGGACATGAGGCTGTAGCTAGTATTCATATCATCATGTTAGCATCGGTTTGGACATGAGGCTGTAGCTAGTATTCATATCATCATGTTAGCATCAGTTTGGACATGAGGCTGTAGCTAGTATTTATATAGTATTTAGCATCGGTTTGGACATGAGGCTGTAGCTAGTATTCATATCATCACCACACATGCAGTCAGAGCCAGTCCTAGCAGTGGCTCCCAGGGCTGAGTACCTTAACTTAATGTCATGTCTCATCCCGTGCCTTGTACATACATGTTAATGTCATGTCTCATCTCGCGGGGGGATATGGATCTGCAGGCTTACAGGGCCACCAGTTGCCCCTCCCTTTTATGAAGGCAAATAAAGAAATATGAAGGCAGAGGAAAGTGACCTTTGGCTGGAGATCATGCATCCCAAATGGCACCCTATTCCTTATATAGTGCACTACCCCCCTGGTCGTAAGTAGTAGTGCACTATAAATGCTACAGGGTCATTTTGGGATGACCACGAGTAAATTGTCATTACACTGTGCTGCTTGGGGGGGGGGGAGAGACAGAAAGGGGGATGGGGGAGAGAGAGACAGAGGGAGAGAGACAGAAAGAAAACGAAAGAGTAACAGGCAGAGACGAGAAGCCATTTTTTTCCCCCAATTCCTTAACTCAAAGGTCACTTTCCTTTCCTGCTTAGATATGACGACCAGGGTCTGAAGGCACAGTGATGCCAAAACTGTTGGTGGTCTACCAAATACATTACTGGAAGCTTGTATATAGATTTCTGACAAAAACATTTTTTTACAGCGGTCAGTTTACTAGCTGTTACCAACGTTTTGGGGTGTGAGCCAACTCATGCTTTAGTATAATAATATATTATTATATTATATTTAGTATAATAATAACAACAAACCACCACCACACAAAATTATACAAACTAAACCAACTCACCTCAAACCACACCACCTCTAACCAACCAACTCATCTCAAACCACACCACCTCAAACCAACCAACTCACCTCAAACCACACCACCTCAAACCAACCAACTCATCTCAAACCACACCACCTCAAACCAACCAACTCACCTCAAACCACACCACCTCAAACCAACCAACTCACCTCAAACCACACCACCTCAAACCAACCAACTCATCTCAAACCACACCACCTCAAACCAACCAACTCATCTCAAACCACACCACCTCAAACCAACCAACTCACCTCAAACCACACCATCTCAAACCAACCAACTCACCTCAAACCACACCACCTCAAACCAACCAACTCACCTCAAACCACACCACATCAAACCAACTCGTCACAAACCAACCCAACCCACCTCAAACCATCCCGCCACAAACCAAACCGCCACAAACCAACCCACCTCAAACCAACCAACCCACCTCAAACCAAACCACCTCAAACCAACCCGCCAGAAACCAACCCGCCTCAAACCAACTCACCTCAAACCAAACCAAACCACCACAAACCAAACCACCTCAAACCAAACCACCTCAATCCAATCCGCCTGGGGCGGCAGGGTAGCCTAGTGGTTAGAGCGTTGGACTAGTAACCGGAAGGTTGCAAGTTCAAACCCCCGAGCTCACAAGGTACAAATCTGTCGTTCTGCCCCTGAACAGGCAGTTAACCCACTGTTCCTAGGCCGTCATTGAAAATAAGAATTTGTTCTTAACTGACTTGCCTGGTTAAATCAAATTTTAAAAATAATTTTAAAAAACCACCACAAACCAACAAACCAACCCACCACAAACCAATCCATCTCAAACCAAACCAAACCAACCCACCTCAAACCAAACCAAACCAACCCAACCCCACAAACTGCAAAAGACAACCCTCTCTTAAAATAACTAACTCACATTCTGGACATAACAGTCCGAGGTGGAGGCCCTAACCTTCTCCACCATGGCCGTCACCAGATAGTTGGTCTGGAAGTGTTTGTTGGTGAACTCCTTCCTACACTGGGGACAGGAAACCGGTGTCTTGGTACTGATACAGTGCTTACAGAAGTGATGCATGCACCCCAGCATCACCGGCTCAGTAAAGAGGTCACAGCAGATGGCACAGGTCAAGTCTTCACTGAGACTGGACTGGCTCTTACTGTTGGGAGCTGCCGCAGACATGATGGGGACGGTCTGTTCTTTTATAATGAGGCACTTCAGTTCATAGACAGGCTAGAGGCAGACCACAGGTCGGATAATGCTTTTTTTGTGTTGAAAAAACACAGACACGCCCCTTTAAGCTTATTCCTATCAGTACAGTAACTGCACGCCGAGCTACACTGATAGACTCTGTGATATCAACTGACAGTAGGTTAATAGTTTACCCCATTAGCTTTCTAAACTCGGCACCATCTATTCTGGAATTTGTCGAAACACGAACTGTGTTTTCAGCCAGGCTACAATATAAACATCAGCCTTCAGAGAGAGGGCACCCAGCCAGCAAATGACATTAGTTCTATTACATAGCTGTTGGAGTTCTGTCTCTTAGAGATGAATGTACTTTGGTGCGAAAAGTGCAAATCAATCCCAGAACAACAGCAAAGGACCTTGTGAAGATGCTGGAGGAAACAGGTACAAAACAATCTATATCCACAGTAAAACGAGTCCCATATCGAAATAACCTGAAAGGCCACTCAGCAAGGAAGAAGCCACTGCTCCAAAACCGCCATTAAAAAAACAGACTATGGTTTGCAACTGCACATGGGGACAAAGATCGTACTTTTTGGAGAAATGTCCTCTGGTCTAATGAAACAAAAATATAACTGTACGGCCATAATGACCATCGTTATGTTTGGAGGAAAAAGGAGGAGGCTTGCAAGCCGACGAACACCATCCTGACCTATGACCTGGAAACCCTGACTGTTGCTGTAATTCACAAGCGATACGTTAGCAGCTAACTAGCATCTGGGAGAAAAAAAAACATTAAAAAAAATGTTGTGTTAGTTAGCTAGTTAGCTAGTTAGTTAGTTAGTATGCTAGTTAGTTAGATAGTTACTTAGTTAGCTAGTTAGTTATCTAGTTAGCTAGTTAGCTAGTTAGCTAGTTAGCTAGTTAGCTAGTTAGCTAGTTAGCTAGTTAGTTTGTATGCTAGTTAGTTAGTTAGATAGTTAGCTAGTTAGTTAGTTAGTTAGTATGCTAGTTAGTTAGATAGTATGCTAGTTAGTTAGTTCGTATGCTAGTTAGTTAGATAGTTACTTAGTTAGCTAGTTAGTTAGATAGTTACTTAGTTAGCTAGTTAGCTAGTTAGTTATCTAGTTAGCTAGTTAGTTAGTTAGCTAGTTAGTATGCTAGAAAGTTTGCCAGCTAACTATAACCACAGGGTTTCTAAACCCAGAGATACAACATCTCGAGACATCCGGGGAACGCTTTCAAGGCAGACCAAACCGACCAGGCCCGGGGTTTGGGGTTTGAGAAGGCAATGAGAGAAGTAAAACATTATTCTTTCTCTGTTCATTTTCTCGAAATCTAAAGGCACAACGTAGATTCAAGCCTTAAGTGTCTTAAACTTAAATACTTCAACATTTATATTTTGAATATGCTTCACTTCCCACTGATGTAACCCTTCGAAATATCTGTATATATTCTTAAAAAACGAATAACAACGACAATCTATATATCTGTCCACACACCGTCTCACGTCCCCATTCTCTCCTGCCCTAAATTGTGTCCACGTCTATACTTGGTTTCAGGAAAACTTCCACAATTTCAGGAAAAATCCACCGATGCTGGCCATGGATCACTGGATCATTCACATACCACTGTTTACTTTGTACTGACCAGATGGACCAATTACGGCAGCCTTTGTACTTTTGGGACGTGCCCAGAACATCCTGTATTCTGTTCAGGGTTGCCATGTCTGCGATTTACCAGGAAAATTGGGCTACTTTGAAATGTCGCAGGTGAAAATGTATTTCAGGTTTTTGGGCCTACTTCTAAATTGTACTAAATTGCAATATATATTTGACTGTGACCTGCAACTGCTGACTATCCGGCAGTGAGGCAGCCTGTTGTTGAATGTGTGAATAGTGGGGAGAGCCAGAGGGCTGTGTGTTGAGACTGAGCGCTGCAGCTGAGTCACATGCTGACACGAGCATTGCAAAATACATTTTGAAGACTGGCAGGTCGGATAGGGGAGACTTGTTTGTGGAGAGGATGGTGCTGTTAATGGGATTGGAGAGGATGGTGCTGTTAATGGGATTGGAGAGGATGGTGCTGTTAATGGGATTGAAGAGGATGGTGCTGTTAATGGGATTGGTGTGGTGTCTCAAAGTGGTGTATCTATTTCACTTTCTAAGAGGAACAGGACTAATGAAGAGAATTTAATGTAGGTAGGCCGTGACTGGCCTCACACTCCAGTAGGGGGCGCTGTATGCACCATTGGAAGTTGGATGCGGATCCCGTCAGCCCAATCCCACAGCAGAAGAAGAATGATCCAGTTGGGTTGTGAAAGATGGCGGAAAATGAGGCTTAGTTTGAAACTGCTAGAGAGTCGGGTGACGATAATAGCACAGAAAATGAGAGGGAATGGGTTACAATGGCAAAGAAGTAGGAAAACAAGAGAAGTAATGCTGTGGTGGACAATAGAAAACCCCTAGACTCAGTTTTAGTCGGAATGAGGGTGTTGGACCAATGCTACCTGGGAAATCCGTTCAACGTCTCGAGGAACATTTGGAATGTGTTGGAGGAAAGTGTGGAGTTGGTGAGTTACAAGAAGCCATCTAATTTAGATTTTTTTGTGTGTCTGCGGAGTAGAAGAAGCGCTTGTAAGCCTCAACAAGATATCAGAGTGGAACGTTTCCTGTATTGTTTTTTGAAGCAGGGTGCTCATCAAGGGGGTTATTTCTGGGGTGTCTCAAGAAGTAAAGGCAGAGGATTGAACCTTTCTAGGGCAGGCGTTCCGCTAGCGGAACCCCTCGACAACATTCCGCTGAAAAGGAAGCACGCGAAATTCTAAAATATTTGTTTGAAATATGTAACTTTCACACATTAACAATAAAATCAAATAAAATCAAATCCAGCAAATGAAAGATACACCTCTTGTTAAAACTTCTTCGGGATAGGGGGCAGCATTTTCACTTTTGGATAAATAGCGTGCCCAAATTCAACTTCCTGCTACTCATCCCCAGAAAAGATAAGATAAGAATGTTATTAGTAGATTTGGATAGAAAACACTCCGAAGTTTCTAAAACAGTTTGAATCATGTCTGTGAGTATAACAGAACTTATGTAGCAGGCAAAACCCAGAGGACTAACCATTCAGATTGTTTTTTTTAGGTCACTGTCTATTCAATGAGGTTTCATTGGGAAACCAGATTTCTAAGGGACTTGTTTGCAGTTCCTACCGCTTCCACTGGATGTCACCAGTCTTTAGAAATTGGTTGAGGTTATTCCTTTGTGTAATGAAGAAGTACAGCCATCTTGAACAAGTGTCACGTCATGTGTACTGTTTGATAGAGGCGCAAGACCAGAAAGTCTTCCTGTATTGAACACAGATCATCCCGTCTTCAATTTTATCGATTATTTACGTTTAATTAAAAATACCTAAAGTTTTATTGCAAAAGTAGTTTGAAATGTTTTGGCAAAGTTTACAGGTAACTTTTGAGATATTTTCTAATGATGTTGGTCAAGTTTGAACCAGTGTCTTTCTGGATCAAACGCGCCAAATAAATGGACATTTTGGATATATATGGACGGAATTAATCGAACAAAAGGACCATTTGTGATGTTTATGGGACATATTGGAGTGCCAACAAAAGAAGCTCGTCATAGGTAAGGCATGATTTATATTTTCTTTCTGCGTTTTGTGTCGCGTTTACTGTTGTGCTATCATCAGATAATAGCATGCTTTTGCCGAAACGCCTTTTTTGAAATCTGACATGTTGGCTGGATTCACAACAAGTGTAGCTTTAATTTGGTATCTTAAATGTGTGATTTAATGACTCAGGCACACCTGTTAACCCAGAGAGGTTAACAGGCGTGCCTCGGTAATTTGTACAATTTATTTCCTTTTTAATTGCGTTTGAGCCAATCAGTCGTGTTGTGACAAGGGTGTTATACAGAAGATTGCCCTATTTGGTAGTATTTATATATAAACTAAATAAGTAATGCTTTTAAGAATGATTCCCTGCTACATTCCAAGATAACCAACCAAATGCTCAAGACTAAACTTTACTCGCGTCATCCTTGTGGTATTGAGAGATAATCATGGTAATGCTCTCAGTGATTGCACCTAAAGGACGATGGGGTTTTCAGTCCAACCCTCTTCCTGGAGATCTACTGTCCTGTAGGTTTTCAGTCCAACCCTAATTTAGCATATCTGATTCAGCTAGTTAAGTTCTTGTTGAGCAGCTAATTAGTAGAATCAGGTGTGTTGAATTAGGGTTGGACTGAAAACCCACAGGACGGTAGATCTCCAGGAAGAGTTTTTTTATATATATATATTTTTTTATTTCACCTTTATTTAACCAGGTAGGCTAGTTGGGAACACCTTTATTTAACCAGGTAGGCTAGTTGAGAACACCTTTATTTAACCAGGTAGGCTAGTTGAGAACACCTTTATTTAACCAGGTAGGCTAGTTGAGAACACCTTTATTTAACCAGGTAGGCTAGTTGAGAACACCTTTATTTAACCAGGTAGGCTAGTTGAGAACACCTTTATTTAACCAGGTAGGCTAGTTGAGAACACCTTTATTTAACCAGGTAGGCTAGTTGAGAACACCTTTATTTAACCAGGTAGGCTAGTTGAGAACACCTTTATTTAACCAGGTAGGCTAGTTGAGAACACCTTTATTTAACCAGGTAGGCTAGTTGAGAACACCTTTATTTAACCAGGTAGGCTAGTTGAGAACACCTTTATTTAACCAGGTCGGCTAGTTGAGAACACCTTTATTTAACCAGGTAGGCTAGTTGAGAACACCTTTATTTAACCAGGTAGGCTAGTTGAGAACACCTTTATTTAACCAGGTAGGCTAGTTGAGAACACCTTTATTTAACCAGGTAGGCTAGTTGAGAACACCTTTATTTAACCAGGTAGGCTAGTTGAGAACACCTTTATTTAACCAGGTAGGCTAGTTGAGAACACCTTTATTTAACCAGGTAGGCTAGTTGAGAACACCTTTATTTAACCAGGTAGGCTAGTTGAGAACACCTTTATTTAACCAGGTAGGCTAGTTGAGAACACCTTTATTTAACCAGGTAGGCTAGTTGAGAACACCTTTATTTAACCAGGTAGGCTAGTTGAGAACACCTTTATTTAACCAGGTAGGCTAGTTGAGAACAAGTTCTCATTTGCAACTGCGACCTGGCCAAGATAAAGCATAGCAGTGTGAACAGACAACACAGAGTTACACATGGAGTAAACAATTAACAATTAACACAGTAGAAAAAAAAAGAGAGTCTATATACATTGTATGCAAAAGGCATGAGGAGGTAGGCAAATAATTACAATTTTGCAGATTAACACTGGAGTGATAAATGATCAGATGGTCATGTACAGGTAGAGATATTGGTGTGCAAAAGAGCAGAAAAGTAAATAAATATAAACAGTATGGGGATGAGGTAGGTAAAATTGGGTGGGCTATTTACCAATAGACTATGTACAGCTGCAGCGATCGTTTAGCTGCTCAGATAGCAGATGTTTGAAGTTGGTGAGGGAGATAAAAGTCTCCAACTTCAGAGATTTTTGCAATTCATTCCAGTCACAGGCAGCAGAGAACTGGAACGAAAGGCGGCCAAATGAGGTGTTGGCTTTAGGGATGATCAGTGAGATACACCTGCTGGAGCGCGTGCTACGGGTGGGTGTTGCCATCGTGACCAGTGAACTGAGATAAGGCGGAGCTTTACCTAGCATGGACTTGTAGATGACCTGGAGCCAGTGGGTCTGGTGACGAATATGTAGCGAGGGCCAGCCGACTAGAGCATACAGGTCGCAGTGGTGGGTGGTATAAGGTGCTTTAGTAACAACACGGATGGCACTGTGATAAACTGCATCCAGTTTGCTGAGTAGAGTATTGGAAGCTATTTTGTAGATGACATCGTCGAGGATGGGTAGGATAGTCAGTTTTACTAGGGTTAGTTTGGCGGCGTAAGTGAAGGAGGCTTTGTTGCGGAATAGAAAGCCGACTCTAAATTTGATTTTAGATTGGAGATGTTTGATATGAGTCTGGAAGGAGAGTTTACAGTCTAGCCAGACACCTAGGTACTTATAGATGTCCACATATTCTAGGTCGGAACCATCCAGGGTGTTGATGCTAGTCGGGCGTGCGGGTGCAGGCAGCGAACGGTTAAAAAGCATGCATTAAGAGCAGTTGGAGGCCACGGAAGGAGTGTTGTATGGCATTGAAGCTCGTTTGGAGGTTAGATAGCACAGTGTCCAAGGACGGGCCGGAAGTATACAGAATGGTGTCGTCTGCGTAGAGGTGGATCAGGGAATCGCCCGCAGCAAGAGCAACATCATTGATATATACAGAGAAAAGAGTCGGCCTGAGAATTGAACCCTGTAGAGACTGCCAGAGGACCGGACAGCATGCCCTCCGATTTGACACACTGAACTCTGTCTGCAAAGTAGTTGGTGAACCAGGCAAGGAAGTCATCAGAAAAACCGAGGCTACTGAGTCTGCCAATAAGAATATTGTGATTGACAGAGTCGAAAGCCTTGGCAAGGTCAATGAAGACGGCTGCACAGTACTGTCTTTTATCGATGGCGGTTATGATATTGTTTAGTACCTTGAGCGTGGCTGAGGTGCACCAGTGACCGGCTCGGAAACCAGATTGCACAGCGGAGAAGGTACGGTGGGATTCGAGATCGTCAGTGACTTGTTTGTTGATTTGGCTTTCGAAGACCTTAGATAGGCAGGGCAGGATGGATATAGGTCTGTAACAGTTTGGGTCCAGGGTGTCTCCCCCTTTGAAGAGGGGGATGACTGCGGCAGCTTTCCAATCCTTGGGGATCTCAGACGATATGAAAGAGAGGTTGAACAGGCTGGTAATAGGGGTTGCGACAATGGCGGCGGATAGTTTCAGAAATAGAGGGTCCAGATTGTCAAGCCCAGCTGATTTGTACGGGTCCAGGTTTTGCAGCTCTTTCAGAACATCTGCTATCTGGATTTGGGTAAAGGAGAACCTGGAGAGGCTTGGGCGAGTAGCTGCGGGGGGGGGGGGGGGGGGGGGGGCGGAGCTGTTGGCCGAGGTTGGAGTAGCCAGGAGGAAGGCATGGCCAGCTGTTGAGAAATGCTTGTTGAAGTTTTCGATAATCATGGATTTATCGGTGGTGACCGTGTTACCTAGCCTCAGTGCAGTGGGCAGCTGGGAGGAGGTGCTCTGGTTCTCCATGGACTTCACAGTGTCCCAGAACTTTTTGGAGTTAGAGAGCTACAGGATGCAAATTTCTGCCTGAAGAAGCTGACCTTTGCTTTCCTGACTGACTGCGTGTATTGGTTCCTGACTTCCCTGAACAGTTGCATATCGCGGGGACTATTCGATACTATTGCAGTCCGCCACAGGATGTTTTTGTGCTGGTCGAGGGCAGTCAGGTCTGGAGTGAACCAAGGGCTATATCTGTTCTTAATTCTGCATTTTTTGAATGGAGCATGCTTATCTAAAATGGTGAGGAAGTTAATGTTAAAGAATGACCAGGCATCCTCAACTGACGGGATGAGGTCAATATCCTTCCAGGATACCCGGGCCAGGTAGATTAGAAAGGCCTGCTCACAGAAGTGTTTTAGGGAGCGTTTGACAGTGATGAGGGGTGGTCGTTTGACTGCGGATCCATATCGGATACAGGCAATGAGGCAGTGATCGCTGAGATCCTGGTTGAAGACAGCGGAGGTGTATTTGGAGGGCCAGTTGGTCAGGATGACATCTATGAGGGTGCCCTTGTTTACAGATTTAGCGTTGTACCTGGTGGGTTCCTTGATGATTTGTGTGAGATTGAGGGCATCTAGCTTAGATTGTAGGACTGCCGGGGTGTTAAGCATATCCCAGTTTAGGTCACCTAACAGAACAAACTCTGAAGCTAGACGGGGGGCGATCAATTCACAAATAGTGTCCAGGGCACAGCTGGGAGCTGAGGGGGGTCGGTAGCAGGCGGCAACAGTGAGAGACTTATTTCTGGAGAGAGTAATTTTTTTAATTAGTAGTTCGAAATGTTTGGGTATGGACCTGGAAAGTATGACATTACTTTGCAGGCTATCTCTGCAGTAGACAGAACTGCCAAAGGGGGAGGAGTTGCAATCTTGACGGAAAATGTTATAGTTGGGTATGGAAATCTCAGAATTTTTGGTGGCCTTCCTGAGCCAGGATTCAGACACGGCAAGGACATCAGGGTTAGCAGAGTGTGCTAAAGCAGTGAGTAAAACAAACTTAGGGAGGAGGCTTCTGATGTTGACATGCATGAAACTTTTTCGGTTGGACCGAAAACCCACAGGACGGTAGATCTCCAGGAAGAGGGTTGGACTGAAAACCCACAGGACGGTAGATCTCCAGGAAGAGGGTTGGGCAGCCCTGCTCTATATGAATGGTAACAGCTCTATCAAGCTGGACTTTTTCTGTAGGGCTTTCAAGACTCTCTATACAAATGGTAACAGCTCTGTCAAACTGGACTTTTTCTGTAGGGCTTTCAAGACTCTCTATACGAATGATAACAGCTCTATCAAACTGGACTTGTTACTTGCGTTAAAGAGAGGAACCAGGCTACGTTGTCCCATCTCACCGTATCTGTTTTAATTAGTCACCCAGCTTTTTACAAATGCTATTAACAATAGTCCTGTAGTAGGTATTTCCATAGCAAATAGATGTTTATAAGCTGGCTGACGATACTACACTTTTTCTTAAAGATGCTGGTCAGATTCCCATATCAATCAATGTGATATAATTATTTTCCAAAGCATCTGATGTATGTCTTAACATGAATAAATGTGAACTCATGGCTGTCAAAAATGGTGTGACACCTTCATATTATGGTATTTATTCCAGTGAAATAAAACTTACATATTTAGACATAACCATTTACTAAGGATCAGAAGTCTAGAGGCTTCCTAAATATTAACCCTGTTATTCAGAAAACCCAGTGTCACGACTTCTACCGACGTTAACTCCTCTCCCTGTTCGGGCGGTGCTCGGCGGTCGGCGTCGCCGGTTTACTAGCCGCCACCGATCCCTTTTTCCTTTTCTGGTTGTTTTGTCTGTGATTCCTTTTCACACCTGGTTTCATTTGTGTTTAATTCTGTGTGCATAAGGGTAACCTGTTGCCTGCCTTAGTTTGAACGGGATTATACTTGTGGTTGTTGTGCTCGTTTGTATTTGATGTTTGTTGTTTTCACGGTTACGTACGTGTATTTAGAGTGTCGGAACTGTGTTTGTTCCTCCGCGTGGATGCACGAGTTCTGAGTATCTAGAGCGTAGTTTTGGATTTTTCGTCTGTGCCATTTTTGTATTGGTGGACTACATTATTAAACACGCTTCTCAGACATCCCTGCTCTCCTGACTCCTACACCTCTCAACAAGACGCACGCTATCACACCCAGAAGAAGCTAAATCAATGGCTACAGTGGAACTTATCTTTAAAAGGACGAGTCCCAATAACCAAGGCTGAGGGGGGGGACTCTAGACGAACATATGCTCTTCTCTTCTATATATTGACAGGAAAATAACATCAATTGGATAAGACAATTCCTAAGAAGACCCTCTGAAGTAAACTTCCATTACCCCTGTTGACTCATCAGTTGGACAGTTTCATTTTTCTTTTGGTCCATACAATAACAGAGCTATATGTGCCTTGTTTCAACAGGATGTTGTATCTATATACTTTATGTCATACCTTATTGAAATTGCGTTTTGGTCCTCCGATCCTTCTCGCTACTCGTCCTCAGAAGAGGTGGACGAGATCCCTTACATCACCCATAAAGTGTCCCACCTTTTTCCACCTGGGTTTTGTGGGTGTTTATTTCCTGTTTAGTGTTTTGTCACTCACCTTGTATTAATGTAAAGAATAAATGGCAAGACATCGGTAAATTTAACATTTCTGAAGATTTTACTGAACAAAAAAAAGTACGCAACATTCAACAATTTTCACGATTTTACTGAGTTATACTTCATACTAGGAAATCAGTCCATTGGAATACATTCATTAGCCCCTAATATATGGATTTCACATGACTGGGCAGGGCACAGCCTGAGAGGGTATAGGCCCACCCACTTGAGAGCCAGGCCCAGCCTATCAGAATGAGTTTTTCTCCAAAAAAGGGCTTTATTACAGACATAAATACTCCTCAGTTTCATTAGCTGTCTTGGTGGCTGGTCTCAGACGAGGTGAAGAAGTCGGATGTGGAGGTCCTGGGCGTGCGTGGTTACATGTGGTCTGCGATAGGCCAGATTGGACGTAGTGCCAAATTCTCTGAAACGACATTGGCAACAGCTCTGGTGAATTCTTTGGCAACAGCTCTGGTGGACATTGCTGCAGTCAGGGACCTCAACTTGAGACATCTGTTAGAGTGGCCTTTTATTTTCCCAAGATGCACCTGTGTAATGATCATTCTGCTAAAACAGCTTCTTGATATGCCACACCTGTCAGGTGGATGGATTATCTTGGCAAAGGAGAATTGCTCACTAACAGGGATGGAAACACATTTTTACATTTTAGAGTGTATGAAAAGAAAATTCAGCTAATGAAACATGGGACATGTTGTTTTTATGTTTTTGTTCAATATAGATGTGTGTATATGTCACGCCCTGGCCATAGAGATGCTTTTTATTCTCTATTTTGGGCCAGGGTGTGACTAGGGTGGGCATTCTATGTTCTATTTTCTATGTTTTTGTCCCTTAATTTAACTTCTTGATGCACCCATCCCGTTAGCGGGAGATCATTTACGTCAACATTCGCTGAATTGCAGCACGCCAAATTCAAATTAAATATAGCAAAACACAGTGTAGCTTAATCCACCTGGCGCGTCAGATTTCAATACAGCTTTTCGGCGAAAGCATAACAAGCGTTTATGTAAGGACATCTCCCTCGGTAGACTAAATATTAAAAACAGCTAGCATCCAAGTAGATTGGTCACGAAAGTCAGAAGAGCAATAAATTAAATTGCTTACCTTTGATGATCTTCGGATGTTTGCACTCACGAGACTCCCAGTTACACAATAAATGTTCCTTTTGTTCCATAAAGATTATTGTTATATCCAAAATACCTCCGTTTGTTTGGCGCGTTATGTTCAGAAATCCACAGGCTCGAGCGGTCACGACATCGCAAATTTTCCAAATAGTATCCGTAATGTTCACGAAACATGTCAAACATCTTTTATAATCAATCCTCAGGTTGTTTTTACAATATATAATCCATAACATATCAACCTGGACTTTAGCTTCCTCAATAGGAGAAAAACTGACAATGGCTGTTCCAAACTGTTGTGCAAGCAAAACTCTGGGGACACCCAGGAATACACTGACGCGATGTGGTCTTTCTCGCTCATTTTTCAAAATAAAAGCCTGAAACTATGTCTAAAGACTGTTCACAACATGGGGAAGCCATAGGAAAAGGAATCTGGTTTATATCCCTTTAAATGGAGGGAAGGCATTCAATGGAACATGGAACTTTCAAAATAGAGGCCACTTCCTGGTTGAATTTTCCTCAGGTTTTTACCTGCAATATCAGTTCTGTTAGACTCACAGACAATATTTTTGACAGTTTTGGAAACTTTAGAGTGTTTTCTATCCTAATCTGACATTTATATGCATATTCTAGATTCTGGGCCTGAGAAATAGGCAGTTAAATTTGGGTACGTTTTTCATCCAAAGATCTAAATACTGCCCCCTACACTCAACAGCTTAAGGTGTTAAATTAACCACTATGCCCTGCCCATAGGCCAACCCCCTATCATCCAAATGTATTTATAAAGCCCTTTTTACATCAGCAGATGTCACAACGTGCTATACAGAAACCCAGCCTAAAATCACAAACAGCAAGTAATGTAGGTGTAGAAGCATGGTGGCTCAAAAAAACTCCCTAGAAAGTCAAGAACCTAGGACGAAACCTAGAGAGGAACCAGGCTCTGAAGGGTGGCCAGTCCTCTTCTGGCTGTGCCAGGTGGAGATTATAACAGTACATGGCCAAGATGTTCAAACGTTACTAGATGACCAGCACAGTCAAATAATAACAATCACAGTTGTTGTAGAGGGTGAAACAGGTCAGCACCTCAGGAGTAAATGTAACTTGGCTTTTCATAGCCAAGCATTCAGAGTTAGAGACAGCAGGTGCGGTAGAGAGAGAGAGTCGAAAACAGCAGGTCCGGGACAAGGTAGCATGTCCAGTGAACAGGTCACAGGCAGAACAGTTTAAACTGGAGCAGCAGCAAGACCAGGTGGACTGGAGACAGCATGGAGTCATCAGGCTAGGTAGTCCTGAGGCATGGTGCCAGGGCTCAGGTCCTCCGGGAGGGGAGGGAGAGAGAGAGAGAGAGAGCGAATTAGAGGGAGCATGCTTAAATTCACAGAGGACACCGGAAAAGACAGGAGATATACTCATGATATAACAGACTGACCCTAGCCCCCCGATTAATAGACTTTTGCAGCATAAACACTGGAGGCTGAGACCGGAGGGTTCGGAAGACACTGTGGCACCATAATTTGCAAATAAATTCATTAAAAATCCTACAATGTGATTTTCTGGATTCTTTTCTCATTTTGTCTGTCATAGTTGAAGTGTACCTATGATGAAATTACAGGCCTCTCTCATCTTTTTAAGTGAGAGTCCTTGCACTATTGGTGGCTGACTAAATACATTTTTTTGCCCCACTGTAGGTAGGAGCAGGCCCATGTAATGCTTTGTAGCTTAGCAGTAAAACCTTGAAAACTGTAGAGAGGCACTGGAATAAAATGATGACATTTTTTCGTTCTCGTCAAGATTCTATCAGCTGTGTTTAGCACTAACTGAAGTTTATGTTGTGCTTTATCCAGGTATCCAGAAAGTAGAGCATTGCAGTATGTTACGTAGAAGAATGTTACGTAGATGGAAAAAACTGTCAAAAGAGAGATCAGGCTCCAGAGTAATGCCGAGGTCCTTTACAGTTCTATTGTACGACCATCAAGATTAATTGTCAGATCCAACAGAAGATCTCTTTGTTTCTTGGGACCTAGAACTAGCATCTCTGTTTTGTCCGAGTTTAAAAGTAAAACATTTGCCGCCATCCACTTCCTTATGTCTGAAACACAATCTTCCAAGGAGGGCAATTTTGGGGCTTCACCATGTTTCATTGAAATGTACAGCAGTGTATCGTCTGCATAGCAGTGAAAGTTAACAGTATGTTTCCGAATGACATCCCCAAAGGGTAAAATATATAGTGAAAACAATAGTGGTCCTAAAACGGAACCTTGAGGAACACCGAAATTTACAGTTGATTTGTCAGAGGACAAACCATCCACAGAGACAAACTGATATCTTTCCGACAGATAAGATCTAAACCAGGCAAGAACTTGTCCGTGTAGACCAATTTGGGTTTCCAATCTCTCCAAAAGAATGTGGTGATCGATGGTATCAAAAGCAGCACTAAGGTCTAGGAGCACGAGGACATATGCAGGGCCTCGGTCTGATGCCATTAAAAGGTAATTTACCACTTCACGAGTGCAGTTTCAGTGCTATGGGGTCTAAAATGGGGTCTAAAAACAGACTGAAGCGTTTCATATACATTGTTTGTCTTCAGGAAGGCAGTGAGTTGCTGCTCAACAACCTTTAAAAACAAATTTGAGAAGAATGGGAGATTTGATATAGGCCGATATTTTTTAAATATTTTCTGGGTCAAGGGTCAAGGGTCAAGGTTTGGCTTTTTCAAGAGGCTCTTTTACTGCCACTTTTAGTGAGTTTTGTATGCTTCCGGTGGATAGAGAGACGTTTATTATGTTCAACATAGGAGGGTCAAGCACAGGAAGCAGCTCTTTCAGTAGTTTAGTTGGAATAGGGTCCAGTATGCAGCTTGAAGTTTTAGAGGCCATGACTATTTTCATGATTGTGTCACGAAATATAGCATTAAAACACTTGAGTGTCTCCCTTGGTCCTGACAGTGTTATTCCGCTAGCGGAACCCCCCTGCAACAGCTAGTGAAAGTGCAGGGCACCAAATTCAAAACAACTCTCATAATTAAAATTCCTCAGGCATACAAGTATTTTACACAATTTTAAAGATAAAATTCTTGTTAATCCAGCCACAGTGTCTGATTTCAAAAATACTTTACAGTGAAAGCACCACAAACGATTGTTAGGTCACCACCAAGCCACAGAAAAACACAGCCATTTTTTTCAGCCAAAGAGAGGAGTCACAAAAAGCAGAAATAGAGATAAAATTCATCATTAACCTTTGATGATCTTCATCAGATGATACTCATATGACTTCATGTAACACAATACATGTATGTTTTGTTTGATAAAGTTCATAATTATATAAAAAACTCTGAGTTTACATTGGCGCGTTACGTTCAGTAGTTCTAAAACATGCGGTGATATTGCAGAGAGCCACATCAATTTACAGAAATACTCATAATAAACATTGATAAAGATACGACTATTACACATGAAACTTTCGATAAATTTCTCCTTAATGCAACCGCTGTGTCCGATTTTTTTATTTTATTTACGGAGAAAGCAAACCATGCAATAATCTGAGTACAGCGTTCAGACAACAAAGCAGCCAAAAAGATACCCGCCATATTGGGTAGTCAACATTACTCAGAAATGGCATTTTAAATATTCACTTACCTTTGATGATCTTCATCAGAATGCACTCCTAAGAATCCCAGTTCCACCATAAATGTTTGATTTGTTCGATAATCTCCATCAGTTATGTCCAAATATCTTATTTTGTTACGTCGTTTGGTAAACAAATCCAAAAGCGCATTCAGGTTGCGCCGAACGTCGGATGAAAAGTTGGTTCCGTTACAGCCAGTAGAAACATGCCAACCTAAGTATGGAATCAATCTTTAGGATGTTTTTAACATAAAACTTCATTAATGTTCCAACCGGACAATTCCTTTGTCTGTACAAATGAAGTCGAGGCTGTGGCACTCTGCCAGACCGAGGCTGTGGCACTCTGCCAGACCGAGGCTGTGAAACTCTGCCAGACCGAGGCTGTGGCACTCTGCCAAACCGAGGCTGTGGCACTCTGCCAGACCGAGGCTGTGAGCGCGCCAGACCGAGGCTGTGGCACTCTGCCAGACCGAGGCTGTGGCACTCTGCCAGACCGAGGCTGTGGCACTCTGCCAGACCGAGGCTGTGGCACTCTGCCAGACCACTCACTCAAAGAGCCCTTATGAGCCCCTCCTTTAGAGTGGAATCCTCAAAACAGGTTCTAAATACTGTTGACATCTAGTGGAAGCCTTGGGAAGTGAAACATAACTAATATCACCCTGTATCTTCAATGAGGGCTGAGTTTAAAAACTACAAACCTTCAGATTTCCCACTTCCTGGTTGGATTTTTTTCTCCGGTTTTTGACTGCCATATGAGTCCTGTTATACTCACAGACATCATTCAAACAGTTTTAGAAACTTCAGTGTTTTCTATCAAAATTCACTAATTATATGCATATTCTAGCTTTTACGGCTGAGTAGCAGGCAGTTTAATTTGGGCACGTTTTTCATCCAAGCTACCCAATACTGCCCCCTACCCCAAAGAAGTTAAAGAGGAGTCTGTAATTTGCAGTCTAAGGATCATGATCTTTTCGTCAAAGAAGTTCATGCATTTATCACTGCTGAAGTGAAAGCCATCCTCTCTTGGGGAATGCTGCTTTTTAGTTAGCTTTGCGATAGCATCAAAATTAAATGTTGGATTGTTCTTATTCTCCTCAATTAAGTTGGAAAAATAGGATGATCGAGCAGCAGTATGGGCTCTTCTATACTGCAAAGTATTGTCTTTCCAAGGTAGTCGGAAGACTTCCAGTCTGGTGGAGCACCATTTCCGTTCCAATTTTCTGGAAGCTTGCTTCAGGGCCCGGGTATTTTCTAGAAGCTTGCTTCAGGGCCCGGGTATTTTCTGGAAGCTTGCTTCAGGGCCCGGGTATTTTCTAGAAGCTTGCTTCAGGCCCCGGGTATTTTCTAGAAGCTTGCTTCAGGGCCCGGGTATTTTCTGGAAGCTTGCTTCAGGGCCCGGGTATTTTCTAGAAGCTTGCTTCAGGGCCCGGGTATTTTCTGTATACCAGGTTTCTTCCGACAAATGTTTGTTTTTAGGGATGCGACTGCGTCTACGGTATTGCGCAAGGTTGCATTTAGTTCCTCCGTTGGGTGGTAAACCGATTTATGTACTTTGGGTAGGTGGAGGGAGTCTGCAAGGGCATCTAGGAATGCCCTTTGGGTTGTTTGAGAGTTTATAGGCTCTGTATGATCCTTGTTTGTGGTCTAAACACATTATTTGTTGCGATTGCAAATGTACTAAAATGGTGGTCTGAGAGTCCAGGATTATGAGGAAAAACATTAAGATCGACAATATTTATTCAACAGGACAAAACTAGGTCCAGAGTATGACTGTGGCAGTGAGTAGGTACGGAGACATGTTGGACAAAACACACTGAGTCGATGATGGCTCCGAAAGCCTTTTGGAGTGGGTCTGTGGACTTCTCCATCTTCATATTAAAGTCCCCCAAAATTTGAATATGATCTGCCATGACTACAAGGTCCAATAGTAATACAGGGAACTCAGTGAGGAACGGCCCAGGAGGCCTGTAAACAGTATTGAGTAGGCTGCATAGATTTCATGATATGGTCACTAAGTGTAACCAGGAGGAGAGGCCTCATTTAACACAGTAAATTCATCAGGCTTAAGCCATGTTTCAGTCAGGCCAATCACATCAAGATTATGATCAGTGATTAGTTCATTGACTATAACTGCCTTGGAATTGAGGGATCTAACATTAAGAAGCCCTATTTTGAAATGTGAGATATCACAATCTCTTTCAATAATGGCAGGAATGGAGGAGGTCTTTATTCAAGTGAGATTGCTAAGGCGAACACCGCCATGTTTAGTTTTGTACAACCTAGATCGAGGCACAGACACGGTCTGAATGGGGATAGCTGAGCTGACTACACCGACTGTGCTAGTGGCAGACTCCATTAAGCTGGCAGGCTGGCTAACAGCCAGGCTGACAGCCTGCTGCCTGGCCTGCACCCTATCTCATTGTGGAGCTAGGGGAGTTAGAGCCCTGTCTATGTTTGTAGATAAGATGAGAGCACTCCAGCTAGGATGGAGTCCATCACTCCTCAACAGGCCAGGCTTGGTCCTGTTTGTGGGTGAGTCCCAGAAAGAGGGCCAATAATCTACAAATTCTATCATTTGGGAACAGTTTTCAACCAACGATTGAGTTGACTGCTGTAGAGCTCATCATTCCCCCAATTACTCGATGCCAACACAACTTTCTAACTGATTTGCATGCTGAAGCAATGTATGGGGCAACAGGTAGCCTAGTGGTTCAAGTGTTGGACTTGTAACCGGAAGGTTGCAAGATCAAATCGCCTAGCTGACAAGGAACAAATCTGTCGTTAACAAGATGGTTAACCCACTGTTCCTAGGCCGCCATTGAAAATAAGAATGTGTTCTTAATGTTGTGTTTATGGACCTCTGACTGTTTCATCCTAACATCGTTGGTGCCGACGTGGATAACAATATCCCTATACTCTCTACACCTGCCAGCCTTAGCCAGCGCCATCTTGAGATTAGGTTTAATGTCGGTAGCCCTACCCCCTGGGTAACAGTGTATGATTTGATTTAAGTGTAATACTGTGGATAATGGTGGCAACCAATGACTAGGATTTTCAATTTGTCAGTGCTAATGGTGGGAGGCTCGGAGGATCAGACCCAGTCACGAGTGGAGAAGACTCGGACTCTGACCGCCTCTTCTAGAGACCCAACATCCAGGAGGCTGAGGAGAAGCTGACTTTGGCCTCCTCTAGAGACTCATCATCCAGGAGGCTGAGGAGAAGCTGACTTTGGCCTCCTCTAGAGAACCAATGTCCAGGAGGCTGAGGAGAAGCTGACTTTGGCCTCCTCTAGAGACTCATCATCCAGGAGGCTGAGGAGAAGCTGACTTTGGCCTCCTCTAGAGAGCCAACGTCCAGGAGGCTGAGGAGAAGCTGACTTTGGCCTCCTCTAGAGACCCAACGTCCAGGAGGCTGAGGAGAAGCTGACTTTGGCCTCCTCTAGAGACCCAACGTCCAGGAGGCTGAGGAGAAGCTGACTTTGGCCTCCTCTAGAGACCCAACGTCCAGGAGGCTGAGGAGAAGCTGACTTTGGCCTCCTCTAGAGAGCCAACGTCCAGGAGGCTGAGACTACAGACATATTGATGTTGCTATAGCTACAACTATAGGCATATTGATGTTGCTATAGCTACAACTATAGGCATATTGATGTTGCTATAGCTACAACTACAGGCATATTGATATTGCTATAGCTACAACTATAGGCAAATTGATATTGCTATTGCTACAACTACAGGCATATTGATGTTGCTATAGCTACAACTATAGGCATATTGATGTTGCTATAGCTACAACTATAGGCATATTGATGTTGCTATAACTACAACTATAGGCATATTGATATTGCTATAGCTACAACTACAAGCATATTGATATAATTATAGCTACAACAGTATGTGTCAGTCCTGATGGTGTTATAGCTACACCCATGGATCTGTACCATAATACTCAAACTATAGGCATATTGATGTTGCTATAGTTACAACAGTATGTGTGATGGTGTTATAGACCATAATACTCAAAGGCAGTGTTACAGAGAAGCCTAATCAGACTGACAGATGAGGATAACAATATCCCTATACTCTCTACACCTGCCAGCCTTAGCCAGCGCCATCTTGAGATTAGGTTTAATGTCGGTAGCCCTACCCCCTGGTTAACAGTGTATGATTTGATTTAAGTGTAATACTGTGGATAATGGTGGCAACCAATGACTAGGATTTTCAATTTGTCAGTGCTAATGGTGGGAGGCTCGGAGGATCAGACCCAGTCACGAGTGGAGAAGACTCGGACTCTGACCGCCTCTTCTAGAGACCCAACATCCAGGAGGCTGAGGAGAAGCTGACTTTGGCCTCCTCTAGAGAACCAATGTCCAGGAGGCTGAGGAGAAGCTGACTTTGGCCTCCTCTAGAGAACCAACGTCCAGGAGGCTGAGGAGAAGCTGACTTTGGCCTCCTCTAGAGAACCAACGTCCAGGAGGCTGAGGAGAAGCTGACTTTGGCCTCCTCTAGAGACTCATCATCCAGGAGGCTGAGGAGAAGCTGACTTTGGCCTCCTCTAGAGAACCAACGTCCAGGAGGCTGAGGAGAAGCTGACTTTGGCCTCCTCTAGAGACTCATCATCCAGGAGGCTGAGGAGAAGCTGACTTTGGCCTCCTCTAGAGAACCAACGTCCAGGAGGCTGAGGAGAAGCTGACTTTGGCCTCTAGAGACTCATCATCCAGGAGGCTGAGGAGAAGCTGACTTTGGCCTCCTCTAGAGACCCAACGTCCAGGAGGCTGAGGAGAAGCTGACTTTGGCCTCCTCTAGAGAGCCAACGTCCAGGAGGCTGAGACTACAGACATATTGATGTTGCTATAGCTACAACTATAGGCATATTGATGTTGCTATAGCTACAACTATAGGCATATTGATGTTGCTATAGCTACAACTACAGGCATATTGATATTGCTATAGCTACAACTATAGGCAAATTGATATTGCTATTGCTACAACTACAGGCATATTGATGTTGCTATAGCTACAACTATAGGCATATTGATGTTGCTAAAGCTACAACTATAGGCATATTGATGTTGCTATAACTACAACTATAGGCATATTGATATTGCTATAGCTACAACTACAAGCATATTGATATAATTATAGCTACAACAGTATGTGTCAGTCCTGATGGTGTTATAGCTACACCCATGGATCTGTACCATAATACTCAAACTATAGGCATATTGATGTTGCTATAGCTACAACAGTATGTGTCAGTCCTGATGGTGTTACAGACCATAATACTCAAAGGCAGTGTTACAGAGAAGCCTAATCAGACTGACAGATGAGGATAACAATATCCCTATACTCTCTACACCTGCCAGCCTTAGCCAGCGCCATCTTGAGATTAGGTTTAATGTCGGTAGCCCTACCCCCTGGTTAACAGTGTATGATTTGATTTAAGTGTAATACTGTGGATAATGGTGGCAACCAATGACTAGGATTTTCAATTTGTCAGTGCTAATGGTGGTGAGGCTCGGAGGATCAGACCCAGTCACGAGTGGAGAAGACTCGGACTCTGACCGCCTCTTCTAGAGACCCAACATCCAGGAGGCTGAGGAGAAGCTGACTTTGGCCTCCTCTAGAGAACCAATGTCCAGGAGGCTGAGGAGAAGCTGACTTTGGCCTCCTCTAGAGAACCAACGTCCAGGAGGCTGAGGAGAAGCTGACTTTGGCCTCCTCTAGAGAACCAACGTCCAGGAGGCTGAGGAGAAGCTGACTTTGGCCTCCTCTAGAGAACCAACGTCCAGGAGGCTGAGGAGAAGCTGACTTTGGCCTCCTCTAGAGACTCATCATCCAGGAGGCTGAGGAGAAGCTGACTTTGGCCTCCTCTAGAGAACCAACGTCCAGGAGGCTGAGGAGAAGCTGACTTTGGCCTCCTCTAGAGACTCATCATCCAGGAGGCTGAGGAGAAGCTGACTTTGGCCTCCTCTAGAGAACCAACGTCCAGGAGGCTGAGGAGAAGCTGACTTTGGCCTCCTCTAGAGACTCATCATCCAGGAGGCTGAGGAGAAGCTGACTTTGGCCTCCTCTAGAGACCCAACGTCCAGGAGGCTGAGGAGAAGCTGACTTTGGCCTCCTCTAGAGAGCCAACGTCCAGGAGGCTGAGACTACAGACATATTGATGTTGCTATAGCTACAACTATAGGCATATTGATGTTGCTATAGCTACAACTATAGGCATATTGATGTTGCTATAGCTACAACTATAGGCATATTGATATTGCTATAGCTACAACTATAGGCAAATTGATATTGCTATTGCTACAACTACAGGCATATTGATGTTGCTATAGCTACAACTATAGGCATATTGATGTTGCTATAGCTACAACTATAGGCATATTGATGTTGCTATTACTACAACTATAGGCATATTGATGTTGCTATTACTACAACTATAGGCATATTGATATTGCTATAGCTACAACTACAAGCATATTGATATAACTATAGCTACAACAGTATGTGTCAGTCCTGATGGTGTTATAGCTACACCCATGGATCTGTACCATAATACTCAAACTATAGGCATATTGATGTTGCTATAGCTACAACAGTATGTGTCAGTCCTGATGGTGTTATAGACCATAATACTCAAAGGCAGTGTTACAGAGAAGCCTAATCAGACTGACAGATGAGGTGCAAAAGGAATTGAACACTGCTTCTACCTCACAAATTCAGAAACTCTTGGAGGACAGTGAAATTTGTCAAATGTGCTTCTTTGTTGTTAAATGTTAATGTTAAGTGTTTTAAATACAAGATCTATACAAAAGTATGTGGACACTCCTTCAAATTAGTGGATTCGGCCATTTCAGCCAAACACGTTGCTGACCGGTGTATAAAATCGAGAACACTGCTATGCAATCTCCATAGACAAACATTGGCAGTAGAATGGCCTTACTGAAGAGCTCAGTGACTTTCAACGTGGCACTGTCATAGGATGCCACCTTTCCAACAAGTCAGTTGTGTCAAAGTTCTGCCTTAATAGAGCTTCCCCGGTAAACTGCAAGTGCTGTTATTGTGAAGTGGAAACATCTAGTAGCAACAACGGCTTGGCCGTGAAGTGGCAGACCACACAACCTCACAGAACGGGGCCGCCGAATGCTGAAGTGCGTAGCGTGTAAAAATGGTCTGTCCTCGGTTGTAACACTCACTACCGAGTTCCAAACTGCCTCTGGAAGCAACGTCAACACAAGAACTGTTCGTCAAGGTTTCCGTGGTCGAGCAGCCGCACACAGGCCTAAAATCACCATGCGCAATGTCGAGCGTTGTCTGGAGTGGTGGAAAGCTCGCCACCATTGGAATTGCGCTGTCTGGAGGAATGAATCACGCTTCACTACGAATCTGGTTTTGGCGGATGCCAGGAGAACGCTACCTGCCTCAATGCAAAGTGCCAACTGTAAAGTTTGGTGGAGGAATAATGGTCTGTGGCTGTTTTTCATGGTTCGGGCCCCTTAGTTGAAGTGAGAGGAAATATTAACGCTACAGAATACAATGACATTCTAGATGATTCTGTGCTTCCAACTTTGTGGCAACAGTTTGGGGAAGGCCCTTTCCTGTTTGTGCATGAAAATGCCCCCAGTGCACAAAGTGAGATCCATACAGAATAATTTTTTTCAAAATCGGTGTGGAAGAACTTGACTGGCCTGCACAAAGCCCTGACCTCAACCCCATTGAATACCTTTTAGTTGAATTGGAACACCGACTGTGAGACAGGTCTAATCGCCCAACGTCAGTGCCCGACCTCACTAATGCTCTTATGGCTTAATGCAAGCAAGTCCCTGCAGCAATGTTCCAACATCTAGTGGAAAGCCTTCCCAGAAGAGTGGAGGCTGTTATAGCAGCAATGTACCAAGATCTAGTGGAAAGCCTTCCCAGAAGAGTGGAGGCTGTTATAGCAGCAATGTACCAAGATCTAGTGGAAAGCCTTCCCAGAAGAGTGGAGGCTGTTATAGCAGCAATGTACCAACATCTAGTGGAAAGCCTTCCCAGAAGAGTGGAGGCTGTTATAGCAGCAATGTTCCAACATCTAGTGGAAAGCCTTCCCAGAAGAGTGGAGGCTGTTATAGCAGCAATGTACCAACATCTAGTGGAAAGCCTTCCCAGAAGAGTGGAGGCTGTTATAGCAGCAATGTTCCAACATCTAGTGGAAAGCCTTCCCAGAAGAGTGGAGGCTGTTATAGCAGCAATGTACCAAGATCTAGTGGAAAGCCTTCCCAGAAGAGTGGAGGCTGTTATAGCAGCAATGTACCAACATCTAGTGGAAAGCCTTCCCAGAAGAGTGGAGGCTGTTATTATAGCAGCAATGTTCCAACATCTTGTGGAAAGCCTTCCCAGAAGAGTGGAGGCTGTTATAGCAGCAATGTTCCAACATCTAGTGGAAAGCCTTCCCAGAAGAGTGGAGGCTGTTATAGCAGCAATGTACCAACATCTAGTGGAAAGCCTTCCCAGAAGAGTGGAGGCTGTTATAGCAGCAATGTTCCAACATCTAGTGGAAAGCCTTCCCAGAAGAGTGGAGGCTGTTATAGCAGCAAAAGGCGGGACCAACTCCATATTAATGCCCATGATTTTGGAATGAGATGTGTGTCCACATACTTTGGTATTTTAGTGTATCTTTGATTTTTGCCCTCTGGTGCTGCCAAATCATAATGCCAGGTCACACAGCAAAATATTTAGGAGCAAAATGTCTCCAGCTGGGCAATATATTATGTTCCTTTAGAAAAACATTTTAAAAAACTAGTTAGAGAAAATGTCCTTATGTGTGCCAGGCAGGCAGCAGAGATAATAGAAGCATCCTTCAGTAAGCGTTTACCCAGGGAATCAAATGTCCCAATCTCCACTAGCGGTATCTGATGGTTCAAGCTAAGCCACAGATCTCTCTGTTAAATCAATATTTTTTTATTACTAACACTAAAAGCTTCTGTCACCTTCTGTCTCCACCTGTCTCTCTGATCCAACCTCCTCTCTGTGAGGAATAGCAGAACACCAGGCAATGCAGGGAAGAGTGGATTCACTCCGAGATGAAGTAGAGAGAGAATGATTGTGTGTGTGTGTGTGTGTGTGTGTGTGTGTGTGTGTGTGTGTGTGTGTGTGTGTGTGTGTGTGTGTGTGTGTGTGTGTGTGTGTGTGTGTGTGTGTGTGTGTGTGTTATGGACTTAAGATAGGATATGGAAACAAGAATGTATATTCTAATTGTGGACTGGATGTCAGTTATGTTTAGGGCCAAGCCTAACATTTGTTTCAGTTGTTTTTGTAAATTGAACTGTGTATATAATTATTATTATTACATTAATATATTATCACACTTATTATTTGGCCTTTATAGTTCCCTAGCCTCAGAGCCAGACTATATAGTTCCCTAGCCTCAGAGCCAGACTATATAGTTCCCTAGCCTCAGAGCCAGACTATATAGTTCCCTAGCCTCAGAGCCAGACTATATAGTTCCCTAGCCTCAGAGCCAGACTATATAGTTCCCTAGCCTCAGAGCCAGACTATATAGTTCCCTAGCCTCAGAGCCAGACCATATAGTTCCCTAGCCTCAGAGCCAGACTATATAGTTCCCTAGCCTCAGAGCCAGACTATATAGTTCCCTAGCCACAGAGCCAGGCTATATAGTTCCCTAGCCTCAGAGCCACACTATATAGTTCCCTAGCCTCAGAGCCAGACTATATAGTTCCCTAGCCTCAGAGCCAGACTATATAGTTCCCTAGCCTCAGAGCCAGACTATATAGTTCCCTAGCCTCAGAGCCAGACTATATAGTTCCCTAGCCTCAGAGCCAGACTATATAGTTCCCTAGCCTCAGAGCCAGACTATATAGTTCCCTAGCCTCCGAGCCAGACTATATAGTTCCAAATGTACAAATGTGTCGTATGCTAGCTAGTTTGAGTAGTAGAACACGTTTCGTATATGTTAGCTAGTTTGAGTACAACAGGTTCCGTATGCTAGCTATTTTGAGTAGAACACGTTCCGTATGCTAGCTAGTTTGAGTAGAACACGTTCCGTATGCTAGCTAGTTTCCGTATGCTAGCTATTTTGAGTAGAACACGTTCCGTATGCTAGCTAGTTTCAGTAGAACACGTTCCGTATGCTAGCTATTTTGAGTAGAAAGCTAGCTAGTTTGCAACACTGCAGAAAATGGAAGAAAATATGGAGGAAAAGATGGAAAAGATGGAGATTAAAGTGTCATTGTGTTTTGACAGAAGTGTTCTCTATAAACATCTAGTCGATGAAGGCTTGACAAATCCTCTGCTTTAACACTCTAACTAAAGAAAATAGACGTTTTGGTGTGTCTACCTAAAGGTTATGGTAAAAGTTTAGTGTATCATTGGTATACTACTGGTATTATTTGTAAAACGAGTGTCTGATGCGTGAAACCTGATCATTCTTTGTTGTTTCTGTGCGTTTTAGTGTGTATCACTTGAAAAAAAAGAATGTTGGGCCTTCTCTTAAAATCCTTAACGCAAGGTCATGCTCTACCTTCAACATTTATTTCACAAGGCAAGTCAGTTAAGAACACATTCTTATCTTCAATGATGGCCTAGGAACAGTGGGTTAACTGCCTGTTCAGGGGCAGAAGGACAGATTTGTACCTTGTCAGCTCGAGGATTTTGCAACCTTTCGGTTGGCTACCACTAGGCTACCTGCCACCCCTACACTCTAACCACTAGGCTACCTGCCACCCCTACACTCTAACCACTAGGCTACCTGCCACCCCTACACTCTAACCACTAGGCTACCTGCAGTCCCTACACTCTAACCACTAGTCTACCTACCGCCCCTACACTCTAACCACTAGGCTACCTGGCCCCTCTACACTCTAACCACTAGGCTACCTGCCACCCCTCCACTCTAACCACTAGGCTACCTGACACCCCTCCGCTCTAACCACTAGGCTACCTGACACCCCTCCGCTCTAACCACTAGGCTACCTGCCACCCCTCCGCTCTAACCACTAGGCTACCTGCCACCCCTCCGCTCTAACCACTAGTTTTAAGGCTCTGACACGGTGTTGTTACAGCTCTGACACGGTGTTGTTATAGCTCTGACACGGTGTTGTTAGTGCTCTGACACGGTGTTGTTATAGCTCTGACACGGTGTTGTTATAGCTCTGACACGGTGTTGTTACTGCTCTGACACTGTGTTGTTATAGCTCTGACACGGTGTTGTTATAGCTCTGACACGGTGTTGTTACAGCTCTGACACGGTGTTGTTACTGCTCTGACACGGTGTTGTTACTCCTCTGACACGGTGTTGTTACAGCTCTGACATGGTGTTGTTATAGCTCTGACACGGTGTTGTTATAGCTCTGACACGGTGTTGTTACAGCTCTGACACGGTGTTGTTACTGCTCGGCTGTAGTGGTTGTTACAGCTCTGACGCGGTGTTGTTATAGCTCTGACACGGTGTTGTTACTGCTCGGCTGTAGTGGTTGTTACTGCTCTGACACGGTGTTGTTACAGCTCTGACACGGTGTTGTTATAGCTCTGACACGGTGTTGTTACTGCTCTGACACGGTGTTGTTACAGCTCGGCTGTAGTGGTTGTTACGTTGTACAGATCACAGCCCATAAAACAAAGTTTCAGACAGAAAAAGCAGGAAGCATGTTAACGTAACATTGTTATGTTAATAGTAATCATTGTTATGTTAATGGTAATCATTGTTATGTTAATAGTAAGCATTGTTGTGTTAATAGCAATCATTGTTATGTTAATAGTAATCATTGTTGTGTTAATAGTAATCATTGTTATGTTAATAGTAATCATTGTTATGTTAATAGTAATCATTGTTGTGTTAATAGTAATCATTGTTATGTTAATAGTAATCATTGTTATGTTAATAGTAATCATTGTTGTGTTAATAGTAATCATTGTTATGTTAACGTATCATTGTTATGTTAATAGTAATCATTGTTATGTTAATAGTAATCATTGTTATGTTAATGTATCATTGTTATGTTAATAGTAATCATTGTTATGTTAATAGTAATCATTGTTATGTTAACGTATCATTGTTATGTTAATAGTAATCATTGTTATGTTAATGGTAATCATTGTTATGTTAATAGTAATCATTGTTATGTTAATAGTAATCATTGTTATGTTAATGTATCATTGTATCTAAAAGTCATTTCACAAATAAATTCAATTAAAAAAAAAAACTGGTACACAGAATATTTTCAGTTAAAATAAATAAATGCGACAAGGAATGTAATGTTCTAACAGTATACACACATATGTGGTGAGTCTACGTTGTCATTGGTTACAGTCTACGTTGTCATTGGTTACAGTACTATGTGTTCTTTCTTACATTGTTTATAGTTTTTATTTTATTTAACCTTTATTTATTTAATTTAACTTGGAACAAATTATTATTCAAAATGACGGCCTCCCCCCCCCCCCCCCCCCCCAATTGTGCTCCGTCCTATGGGACTCTCAATCACTGTCGGGTGGGATACAGCCTGGAATCGAACCAGGGACTGTAGTGACGCCTCTTTTCACTGAGATGCAGCCCTGGGTGCCCTAATTACTTCTCTCGCTGTGGCATTCAAGATAAGATTTAGGGTTTCAGCACTACAGCTGAAATCAACTGTCAATGTTTTTGCTTCTGTCTGTCGAGCAGATCGTTCTTATGTTTTATTGTGGCATTTCAGTTTGCTGGTCCACACCACTAGTTCCTCATATCCAATTTGTGCAACAGATTTATTTGGAAGTTCTGAAATCTTGGGAAGAACCTGCGTCCAAGCAAACACCTTCTGATCAAGAAGCACACTTACTGTATGGTTGATGTTCTCAGATCTACTTGAGATTGAGAGCTTTCCAGAAGTCTGGCTTCAGCTCACAGTCTTTGATCAAATCCCTGCATGACTGTCTGTCTGCTCTCCAATGTTCCTGCTGACTTCCTGTGTGATGTCAAACAGGAAATGAACCCTTGATGTTGGATGAGGTCTTTTGTCAGGCGCTCATGCTGTTCACAGTTCTTGCCTTGAAGACATGTAACAATTATTTCCAAAGGACTTCTAAGTCTCGGTGACTTTGTACCAGAAGTAGTTGTGACAGTGACCTTAAATAAAAGGAAAGTTATGTTTTAATTTCTGAGACTGTCATGCATTAAACATTGTGTAAGTGCCACATGAAATTAGCTTTATTAATTTTCAAGGAAAAAAACTATGCACACTCATCAAAAAAAGAAACGTCCCTTTTTCAGGACCCTGTCTTTCAAAGATAATTCATACAAATCCAAATATCTTCATTGTAAAGGGTTTTAACACTGTTTCCCATGCTTGTTCAATTAACCATAAACAATTAATGAACATGCACCTGTGGAACGGTCGTTAAGACACAAACAGCTTACAGACGGTAGGCAATTAAGGTCACAGTTATGAAAATGTAGGACACTAAAGAGGCCTTTCTACTGACTCTGAAAAACACCAAAAGAAAGATGCCCAGGGTCCCTGCTCATCTGTGTGAATGTGCCTTAGGCAAGAAGGCATGAGTACTGCAGATGTGGCCAGGGCAATAAATTGCAATGTCCGTACTGTAAGAGGCCTAAGACAGAGCTACAGGGAGACAGAGCGGACAGCTGATCGTCCTCACAGTGGCAGACCACATGTAACAACACCTGCACAGGATCAGTACATCAGAACATCACACCTGCGGGACAGGTACAGGATGGCAACAACAACTGCCTGAGTTACACCAGGAACGCACAACCCATCCATCAGTGCTCAGACTGTCCGCAATAGGCTGAGAGAGGCTGGACTGAGGGCTTGTAGGCCTGATGTAAGGCAGGTCCTCACCAGACATCACTGGCAACAACGTCGCCTATGGGCACAAACCCACAGTCACTGGACCAGACAGGACTGGCAAAATGTGCTCTCTTCTGATTAGTCACAGTTTTGTCTCACCAGGGGGGATGGTCGCGTTTATCGTCGAAGGAATGAGCATTACACCGAGGCCTGTACTCTGGAGCGGGATCGATTTGGAGGTGGAGGGTCCGTCATGGTCTGGGGCGGTGTGTCACAGCATCATCGGACTGAGCTTGTTGTCATTGCAGGCAATCTCAACGCTGTGCGTTACAGGGAAGACATCCTCCTCCCTCATGTGGTACCCTTCCTGCAGGCTCATCCTGACATGACCCTCCAGCATGACAATGCCACCAGCCATACTGCTCGTTCTGTGTGTGATTTCCTGAAAGACAGGAATGTCAGTGTTCTGCCATGGCCAGCGAAGAGTCCAGATCTCAATCCCATTGAGCACATCTGGGACCTGTTGGATCGGAGGGTGAGGGCTAGAGCCATTCCCCCCAGAAATGTCAGGGAACTTGCAGGTGCCTTGGTGGAAGTGTGGGGTAACATCTAACAGCAAGAACTGGCAAATCTAGTGCAGTCCATGCGGAGGAGATGCACTACAGTACTTAATGCAGCTGGTGGCCACACCAGATACTGACTGTTACTTTTGATTTTGACCCCCACTTTGTTCAGGTACACATTATTCAATTTCTGTTAGTCACATGTCTGTGGAACTTGTTCAGGTTATGTCTCAGTTGTTGAATCTTGTTATGTTCATACAAATATTTACACATGTTAAGTTTGCTGAAAATAAACACAGTTGACAGTGAGAGGACGTTTCTTTTTTTGCTGAATTTCTAAGTTATCTAGGATACAATTGTGACTATGATGAACTGAAGATATCATGAAATATCATTAAAAATATCATTAAATATCATTCAATATGAGAGAGCCTGTAAGACTTGTGCAACACAGTTTTTTTGACAATATAAGTCTGTGAAGAGTGTAATGATTAATACTGGCATAATAAACCAAAGTTCACCTGTAGCTGCATGGTCTATTGCATTGACAACAGTTGAGCTGTAAAATAGTTATATTGTTCAAAGGTAGAGCACTTTAAATATGGCGGCTATCTGAATAAAAGATTACGACAGGAGCTATATTACCTCTTCTAGAGCCAGTGTGTAGTCCGATCGCAATAAAGACCATTTATTTTGCAAAAGGTTATGTTTGTTCTTGTTACATTGGGTCCGGTTCCACCACACACACGGCGGGAAGTTTGAATATATATATATATATAAATATAATCTATATATAATATAATCTATAATATATAATCTATAATCTATAATAGCTCTGGATTGATGTGCTTGGCCGGTGGTGATACATTGATAGCCTAAATGTCTAACATACAGGACAGACAGCGATACATTTGTTCAAAAAAGACTCCTGCTGTAGATACTGGTGTGGGTTGGTGTTTTCTTTGCCATTTCAGTCCTAGTATGTGTGACCGTGCTGTCAACATCCTTCCATAAGGCAGATTTGAATCATTCAAAATGGTAGTATTGAAATGTCACACAAAAAAATGCATGAAAGAGAACATTTCTACGAATTTTGAAGCATCAATAATATTTACACGTGTTCTATTGAAACGTCCATATTTAAACTACAGAAATGGTTGATAAATGCAATTCAAAACAGAAAAGTAAAGAGTGGCATTTTGATAAATACAACTCATGAAAGGAATATTGTCCATAAATCAAAAACCAACATTTAGGCAGCTTTATGAAACAAAATATAAACCAATCTAATTACAGGTTGCCTGACAAAAAACAAAAAAACGGCTAGAAGTTTTTACAATTTACATCTCTGGTGAGCACATCAGATACATGTTATATTGTTTAAAAAGAGAGAGGCTTCTAAATTCATAGAGTTATTGTTTGGCCTACCTGCAAAAAAACTAGAAACATGGAGATTTCCACCGTGTTTTCGCATACATCAAACACAATACGGAATGATTCGATTGAAGCAGTCAGTGACAATCAACGTATTCAATTTACTCTCAAAAATGCTAAATGCTAATTAACAACAGAGAAGACCTCAGCAAGACTACAGCTCCCTCCCTTCCAACTTCCTGCAGGAAGCACGTCATCTCTAGCCGACGTTGTGAGCTAGCATTCACCAGCGCGATCAGAAACCTCCAATCCACAATGAATCCATGTGCTGTATTTAAACTAATTGAATAAAAGTGTTGAATTTCTTCCGGCCCCGTTCTCTGTCTTAGCTTAGCCACTGACTACACTTAAGCTAGCTAGTTAACAGAGCAGTAGATACAAAAACACATTTTTATTACCGAGATAATTGTTTGTACAGTATGTTGACTTTTGGACCATATGGCATTTTAGGATTATCATCAGGAGAGAAGAGCACTAGAAGTCTGGACATGTGGAGAAGACCACTAGAAATCTGGCCATGTGGAGAAGTCTGGCCATGTGGAGAAGACCACTAGAAATCTGGCCATGTGGAGAAGTCTGGCCATGTGGAGAAGACCGCTAGAAGTCTGGCCATGTGGAGAAGACCGCTAGAAGTCTGGCCATGTGGAGAAGACCGCTAGAAGTCTGGCCATGTGGAGAAAACCGCTAGAAGTCTGGCCATGTGGAGAAGACCCCTAGAAGTCTGGCCATGTGGAGAAGACCGCTAGAAGTCTGGCCATGTGGAGAAAACCGCTAGAAGTCTGGCCATGTGGAGAAGACCGCTAGAAGTCTGGCCATGTGGAGAAGACCGCTAGAAATCTGGCCATGTGGAGAAGTCTGGCCATGTGGAGAAGACCACTAGAAATCTGGCCATGTGGAGAAGTCTGGCCATGTGGAGAAGACCACTAGAAATCTGGCCATGTGGAGAAGTCTGGCCATGTGGAGAAGGCCACTAGAAGTCTGGCCATGTGGAGAAGGCCACTAGAAGTCTGGCCATATGGAGAAGTCCACTAGAAGTCTGGCCATGTGGAGAAAACCGCTAGAAGTCTGGCCATGTGGAGAAGACCCCTAGAAGTCTGGCCATGTGGAGAAGACCGCTAGAAGTCTGGCCATGTGGAGAAAACCGCTAGAAGTCTGGCCATGTGGAGAAGACCGCTAGAAGTCTGGCCATGTGGAGAAGACCGCTAGAAATCTGGCCATGTGGAGAAGTCTGGCCATGTGGAGAAGACCACTAGAAATCTGGCCATGTGGAGAAGTCTGGCCATGTGGAGAAGACCACTAGAAATCTGGCCATGTGGAGAAGTCTGGCCATGTGGAGAAGGCCACTAGAAGTCTGGCCATGTGGAGAAGGCCACTAGAAGTCTGGCCATATGGAGAAGTCCACTAGAAGTCTGGCCATGTGGAGAAAACCGCTAGAAGTCTGGCCATGTGGAGAAGACCGCTAGAAGTCTGGCCATGTGGAGAAGACCGCTAGAAATCTGGCCATGTGGAGAAGTCTGGCCATGTGGAGAAGACCACTAGAAATCTGGCCATGTGGAGAAGTCTGGCCATGTGGAGAAGACCACTAGAAATCTGGCCATGTGGAGAAGTCTGGCCATGTGGAGAAGGCCACTAGAAGTCTGGCCATGTGGAGAAGGCCACTAGAAGTCTGGCCATATGGAGAAGTCCACTAGAAGTCTGGCCATGTGGAGAAAACCGCTAGAAGTCTGGCCATGTGGAGAAGACCGCTAGAAGTCTGGCCATGTGGAGAAGACCGCTAGAAGTCTGGCCATGTGGAGAAGACCGCTAGAAGTCTGGCCATGTGGAGAAAACCGCTAGAAGTCTGGCCATGTGGAGAAGACCCCTAGAAGTCTGGCCATGTGGAGAAGACCGCTAGAAGTCTGGCCATGTGGAGAAAACCGCTAGAAGTCTGGCCATGTGGAGAAGACCGCTAGAAGTCTGGCCATGTGGAGAAGACCGCTAGAAGTCTGGCCATGTGGAGAAGACCACTAGAAGTCTGGCCATGTGGAGAAGACCACTAGAAGTCTGGCCATGTGGAGAAAACCGCTAGAAGTCTGGCCATGTGGAGAAAACCACTAGAAGTCTGGCCATGTGGAGAAAACCACTAGAAGTCTGCCCATGTGGAGAAGACCATGAGAAGTCTGGCCATGTGGAGAAGTGCAGCTATTGTGAGGGGAAACTTTTTTGGGGTTTATATTTATTAATTAATTTATATTTATATATTTGCAAAAAGGTCTTAAAATCTGTTTTTGCTTTGTCATTATGGGGTATTGTGTGTAGATTGATGAGGGGGGAAAATACTATTTACTCCATTTTAGAATAAGGCTGTAACCTAACAAAATGTTAGGGATCTGAATACTTTCTGAATGCTCTGTACAATACGAAATGTATAATACCACCATACAAAATATCACAATGTACGTGTGTGTAGTGCGTGTGCTAGCGTTAGTGGGTGTGTGTGTCTCCTCACAGTCCTCGTTGTTCCATAAGGTGTATTTTTACCTGCTTTTTAAATCTGATTTTACTGTTTGCATCAGTTACCTGATGTGGAATAGAGTTCCATGTAGTCATGGCTCTATGTAGTACTGTGGAATAGAGTTCTATGTAGTCATGTCTCTATGTAGTACTGTGGAATAGAGTTCCATGTAGTCATGGCTCTATGTAGTACTGTGGAATAGAGTTCTATGTAGTCATGTCTCTATGTAGTACTGTGGAATAGAGTTCCATGTAGTCATGGCTCTATGTAGTACTGTGGAATAGAGTTCCATGTAGTCATGGCTCTATGTAGTACTGTGGAATAGAGTTCCATGTAGCCATGGCTCTATGTAGTACTGTGGAATAGAGTTCCATGTAGTCATGGCTCTATGTAGTACTGTGGAATAGAGTTCCATGCAGTCATGGCTCTATGTAGTACTGTGGAATAGAATTCCATGTAGTCATGGCTCTATGTAGTACTGTGGAATAGAGTTCCATGTAGTGGTTTTTTCACCTCTTCCACACTGACTTTACGGAATTCAAAAGTACAATTCAAGTCTTTCATAATTTGGTCAGATATACTTGGATGTGTAGTGTCGGCGTATGTTGATGGCATGTTACAGTGCCTTGCGAAAGTATTCGGCCCCCTTGAACTTTGCGACAAGCCACCTGGGAGACACACCAAACATGTGGAAGAAGGTGCTCTGGTCAGATGAAACCAAAATTGAACTTTTTGGCAACAATGCAAAACGTTATGTTTGGCGTAAAAGCAACACAGCTCATCACCCTGAACACACCATCCCCACTGTCAAACATGGTGGTGGCAGCATCATGGTTTGGGCCTGCTTTTCTTCAGCAGGGACAGGGAAGATGGTTAAAATTGATGGGAAGATGGATGGAGCCAAATACAGGACCATTCTGGAAGAAAACCTGATGGAGTCTGCAAAAGACCTGAGACTGGGACGGAGATTTGTCTTCCAACAAGACAATGATCCAAAACATAAAGCAAAATCTACAATGGAATGGTTCAAAAATAAACATATCCAGGTGTTCGAATGGCCAAGTCAAAGTCCAGACCTGAATCCAATCGAGAATCTGTGGAAAGAACTGAAAACTGCTGTTCACAAATGCTCTCCATCCAACCTCACTGAGCTCGAGCTGTTTTGCAAGGAGGAATGGGAAACAAATTCAGTCTCTCGATGTGCAAAACTGATAGAGACATACCCCAAGCGACTTACAACTGTAATCGCAGCAAAAGGTGGCGCTACAAAGTATTGACTTAAGGGGGCTGAATAATTTTGCACGGCCAATTTTTCAGTTTTTGATTTGTTAAAAAAGTTTGAAATATCCAATAAATGTCGTTCCACTTCATGATTGTGTCCCACTTGTTGTTGATTCTTCACAAAAAAAATACAGTTTTATATCTTTATGTTTGAAAAAGCCTGAAATGTGGCAAAAGGTCGCAAAGTTCAAGGGGGCCGAATACTTTCGCAAGGCACTGTATGCCTACATTTGCTAATCTTGCCAATAAAAAATTTTTTTTAAGTAGTTGGCAATATCTGGCATCTGATTCAATGAATGATGAAGCCAAGTTTTCCTTTTTGTTTGTTTGTTGTTGTCCTGGTACCACACTGCCAGGTCTCTGACCTCCTCCCTATAGGCTGTCTCATCGTTGTTGGTGATCAGGCCTACCACTTTCGTGTCGTCTGCTAACTTAATGATGGTGTCGGAGTCATGTGCGGCCACGCAATCGTGGGTGAACAGGGAGTACAGGAGGGGACTAAGCACGCACCCCTGAGGGGCCCCTGTCTTGAGGATCAGCGTGGTGGATGTGTTGCTGCCTATCCTCACCACCTGGGGGTGGCTCGTCAGGATGTCCTGGATTCAGTTGCAGAGGGAGGTGTTCAATCCCAGGGTCCTTAGCTTAGTGATGGAGGGCACTAATGTTGTTAAACGCTGAGCTGTAGATGTAGAAGCACGGTGGCTAAAGAAAACTCCTTAGAAATGCTGGAACCTTTTAAGAAACCTAGAGAGGAACCAGTCCTGTTCTGGCCGTGCCAGGTGGAGATTGTAAGTGGACATGGACATTAAGGCCAGATCGTTCTACAAGATGTTCACACGTTCATAGATGACCAGCACGGTCACATAATCAACACAGTGGTTGTAGAGGGTGCAACAGGTCAGCACCTCAGGAGTGAGAGAGAGAGTGAGAGAGAGTGAGAGAGAGTTGAAAACAGCAGGTCTGGGACAGGTAGTACGTCCTGTGAACAGGTCAGGGTTCCATAGCAGCAGGCAGAACAGTTGAAACTGGAGCAGCAGCACGGCCAGGTGGACTGGGGACAGCCAGGAGTCATCAGGTCAGGTAATCCTAAAGCATGGGGGGGGGGGGATTAGAGGGAGCATTTGTAAGATCACACATGACACCAGATAAGACAGGAGAATTACACCAGATTGGACAGACTGACCCCAGCCCCCTGGTACATAGACTATTGCAGCATAGATACGGGAGGCTGAGACGGGGGGGTCAGGTAACACTGTGCCTCATCCAAAGTTACTATTCCATAGACCACACCAAAGGGATATTAACAGACCACTAACTTACTACCCTGATACAAGGCCGAACCCACAAAGATCTTCTACCACAGCACAAGGACAGAAAGGGAGATTAAATCAGTGACTGAACCCACTCAGATTGAGTATATTGGGGAAAAAGCCTGGCACGACGTGAGGCACCCCTCCTAGGGATTAGCAAGCCAGTGACTCAGCCCCCGTAATAGGGTCAGATAATCCCAGTGGAGAGAAGGGGGGCAGGTCAGGCAGAGACCGCAAGGGTGGTTTGTCACTCCATTGACTTCTCGTTTACCTTCACACCCCTGGGCCAAGAGTGAGAGAATGCCAAGAGTGTGCTAAGCAGTCATTGAGGCAAAGGGTGGCTATTTGAAGAATCTCAAATATAAAAGGTATTTAGATTTTTTTAACACTTTCTTTTGGTTACTACATGATTCCATATGTGTTATTTCATAGTTGTGATGTCTTCACTATTATTCTACAATGTAGAAAATAGTACAAATAAAGAAAAATCCTTGAATGAGTAGGTGTTGTCATGACGTTGCACTCTTTGGGTGCGGCAAGCGCCATCTCCCTCCCTCTGCCTCCTACAACCAGGCTGCTGTGGTCAGAGAGGTCGTAAATTCCTAGGGAAGATCCTGAAGTTTCATAGAGAACAAGATTATCTCCTCATGGCCACACAGTATAGAGACAGAGTGAAGTTTCATAGAGAACAAAGGAATTTCTACCACCTCACAGAACTTGAGGTCCGAACAACATTTATGTTCTGGAGAAGGTATAAAAGATGAGTGAAGAATCCAGCTACGAACTGGTCCGTTTGGTACATTTTGGGGAAGCTCATGGGAGACGGTGCGGCCACATTACCATAACACTGTTTATACAATAGCCTCAGATATGAGGTTTACATCTAATTGTTGTATAAGATGAATAGGTGAGGATGATACTGTTTGTAAAATTATATAATGTGATTTTGGACTGTTTAATGGAGGAAACTCCAATTCCTTTTTGAGTTGAACTAAATCAGAGGACCGCCCATGAGCACAGTTATGGTCGGGCATCCTGGGACAGGCCCTTTTCTGCCATTCCGAATAAAAACCCCACTCTGGTTTTCTATCACGAGACCATGTTTCTCTTAATTACGAGAGGACAAAGGTTGCAGACCAGCTTACCTCGATAACAAGAGGGCCAAGGTTTGAGATGATTGCTGAATCTTTTAACCATCCCACGTGGTTAAACTCTTAGACTATCGATACCGACAGAATAAGAACAAGTCTTTGATATTAATTACTAGTCTGCAGCTAGGAATTCAGTATCATTGAACGTGAAGACCGACAACTGCCGAATTCCATAATTAAATGAATAAACGTCACTCTGAACTATCCATTCTAACCACGGGAGAGAGAGAGAGAGAGGGGGAGAGAGGACGGAAACTCTCCAACAGAAACAAACTTTTCAGCAGACATCCCTACGACACACTGAGCCTAAATATATATATTGATTGCAATTGTTCCCGAATGAGTGAGCGTTCATGTGCAAAGGATTAGCATTTCAATTGTTATAATTATCAACTCTGTAGTGACTTCTCAGCTGACCCCCACTTCCCTTCTGTCTAACAAGCCGCCATGCCGGTTTATTCCACTAGGGGCACATTTTCCTGTCATTTCTTGTAACCGTATTCACTTTGTCTGTTTGTTTATGCATTTCTGTGAATAACTTAGTTAGTAAATAAATGATTTAAGACAATTGATGTATGGATGACTCATAGTGAACAATTTATGAAATTTGGAAAGGAGACTAACATGAGGTAAAGTAAATAATTAATTAATTCGAAGACTAATTGATCAGATATAAAATATCTGAAAAGTTATATTAGGAAATTATAACTTTGCGATCTGAATATCTTGGTGCCCCGACTTCCTAGTTAATTACAGTTACATGATTAATCAGTTTAATCGCGTAATACTGATTACAGAGAATCTTTAATAAAAAATAAAAGTTTTCATTTAATGATAGTGTCACGCCCTGTGTTTTCTTATTATTTTGGTTAGGCCAGGGTGTGACATGGGTGATTTTTGTGTTTTGTCTTGTCTAGGGGTTTATTAGATTTATGGGGTTGTGTTCAGTATAGTAGTCTAGGAAAGTCTATGGTTGCCTGGAGTGGTTCTCAATCAGAGGCAGGTGTTTATCGTTGTCTCTGATTGGGAACCATATTTGGGCAGCCATATTCTTTGGGTATTTGGTGTGTGATTGTTCCTGTCTCTGTGTTTTACACCAGTTAGGGCTTTTTCGGTTTTTCTTGTTTTTGTAGATTGGTGGTTTTCATCTTTCATTAAAGATGTATAAAGATAACCACGCTGCATTTTGGTCCTCCTCTCTTTTACCAGAAGAAAACCGTAACAGATAGTGAAGACACGACAGGGTTCTAAAACTTTGGTATTTTTTATTTTTATCTGGGTCAAGATTTGGCTTTTTCAGGAGAAGCTTTATTATTGCCACTTTTAGTGAGTTTGTTCATCCAGAGGACAGGGAGCCATTTATTATGTTCAACATATAGTGGCTGCGAAAGTATTTAAACCAAGAATTTTTCCTATTTTGTTGCCTTACAACCTGGAATTAAAATATATTTTTGGGGGGCAGTTGTATCATTTGATTTAATTTGATGGGGAAAACTGAGCTGACTACACTGACTGTGCTAGGGCCAAACTCCACTAAGATGGCAGGCTGGCTGACAGCCTGCTGCCTAGCCTCCACCCTATCTCATTCTGGAGCTAGAGGGGTTGTTGATAGATAAGATGAGAGCACCCCTCCAGCTAGGATAGAGTACATCACTCCTCGGCAGGCCAGGCTTGGTCCTGTTTGTGGGGGAGTACCATGAAAGAGGGTCAATTATCCACAAATTACATATTTTGGGAGGGGCAGAAAACAGTTTTCTCTTAACTGGAATTAACTCCAATTCCCCGTCACTGTAATGAAGAGGAGAGATATCAGGGACGAAGGTCAGGGTGCTTTGTAAGGATCCGACGGTGAATCTGCCTCTACCATCCATCCTATTAGCCAACGTGCAATCATTGGATTATAACAAACTGTAATGGGGTGCCATTTGACCAGATCCCATAGGGAATAGGGTGCAATTTTGACCAGAGCCCATAGGGAATAGGGTACCATTTTGACCAGAGCCTATAGGGAATAGGGTACCATTTTGACCAGAGCCCATAAGGAATAGGGTGCCATTTTACCAGTACCAATAGGGTATAGGGTACCATTTTGACCAGAACCCATAAGGAATAGGGTGCCATTTTGACCAGAGCCCATAGGGAATAGGGTGCCATTTTGACCAGAACCCATAAGGAATAGGGTGCCATTTTGACCAGAGCCCATAGGGAATAGGGTGCCATTTGGAACATACAACGGAGTTATTCCACCAAGGGCTATTATTACATCTCAGAACACTACTAGGTGCAGCCTTGTTTCAGGGAATCAAACACCCACACATGTTGTGATGTAGACAGCGGACCCATTCTGAATATGTGAAGGTGAGGTGGATAACACCAACATCTGATATTTCTGTGTCCCAAATGCACCCTATTCCCTATGTAGTGCACTACTTTTTGACCAAGGCTCTGCACTACAGAGATAATAAAGGTGCCATGTCTGCACTACAGAGATAATAAAGGTGCCATGTCTGCACTACAGAGATAATAAAGGTGCCATGTCTCCACTACAGAGATAATAAAGGTGCCATGTCTGCACTACAGAGATAATAAAGGTGCCATGTCTGCACTACAGAGATAATAAAGGTGCCATGTCTCCACTACAGAGATAATAAAGGTGCCATGTCTCCACTACAGAGATAATAAAGGTGCCATGTCTGCACTACAGAGATAATAAAGGTGCCATGTCTCCACTACAGAGATAATAAAGGTGCCATGTCTCCACTACAGAGATAATAAAGGTGCCATGTCTGCACTACAGAGATAATAAAGGTGCCATGTCTGCACTACAGAGATAATAAAGGTGCCATGTAGGATTCATGCTCATTAATCAATGTATCTTTCTCTTTTTACGTGGCTGACTGTTTTCGAGATCTCCTGAGAGCTGAATCTGTTTTCGTGATCTCCTGAGAGCTGACTGTTTTCGTGATCTCCTGAGAGCTGACTGTTTTCGTGATCTCCTGAGAGCTGACTCTGTTTTCGTGATCTCCTGAGAGCGGACTCTGTTTTCGTGATCTCCTGAGAGCTCACTCTGTTTTCGTGATCTCCTGAGAGCTCACTCTGTTTTCGTGATCTCCTGAGAGCTGACTCTGTTTTCGTGATCTCCTGAGAGCTGACTCTGTTTTCGTGATCTCCTGAGAGCTGACTCTGTTTTCGTGATCTCCTGAGATCTGACTCTGTCTTCGTGATCTCCTGAGAGCTGAATCTGTTTTCGTGATCTCCTGAGAGCTGCTAGTATCCACTTTACACAACAAGGTAACAAAAACACTGTATCTGTCTGTGTGCCGTAACGCTGTGGACCCAGAAACCTGAAGAAGAAGAGTTCTTGAGATATGCTGCCTGATTGTTAGGTTCAATTATGCATCAACCACAGTAATGGAAAAACAGTTGACCACTTTGGTGTTTCCTTCTGGATCTGACATGATGAAAACACCAGCAAGGTCAAGCGTGAGGGATAGAGAGAGAGAGAGAGAGAACTAGCATTGAAAGAAGCATTTGGCATAATTTGATTTGACATGCATTGCTTTGAGTTCATGATTAAAATCAATAGGAAAATAATGTACTATTGTTATACAGTCAGGGCAATCTATCCATTATATACGAGGTCTGTGTGTGTTCCTTGTGTTGAGAGAGATGAAGAAATGGAGAGAGAGAGAGAGGGGGAGAGAGAGAAATAAAAGGAGAGAGAGAAATAAAAGGAGAGAGAGAAAGAAAAGGAGAGAGAGAGATCAAGAAAAGGAGAGAGAGAGAAAGAAAAGGAGAGAGAGAGAAAGGAGCGTGAGAGAAAGAAATGGAGAGAGAGGGAGAGAGAGAGGTAGAGAGAGAAAGAAATGGAGAGAGAGGGAGAGAGAGAGGTAGAGAGAGAAAGAAATGGAGAGAGAGGGAGAGAGAGAGGTAGAGAGAGAAAGAAATGGAGAGAGAGGGAGAGAGAGAGGTAGAGAGAGAAAGAAATGGAGAGAGAGGGAGAGAGAGAAAGAAATGGAGAGAGAGGGAGAGAGAGAGAGATAAAAGGAGAGAGAGAGAAAGGAGAGAGAGAGAAAGGAGCGTGAGAGAAAGAAATGGAGAGAGAGGGAGAGAGAGAGGTAGAGAGAGAAAGAAATGGAGAGAGAGGGAGAGAGAGAGGTAGAGAGAGAAAGAAATGGAGAGAGAGGGAGAGAGAGAGGTAGAGAGAGAAAGAAATGGAGAGAGAGGGAGAGAGAGAAAGAAATGGAGAGAGAGGGAGAGAGAGAGAGAAATAAAAGGAGAGAGAGAGGGAGGAGAGAGAGAGAGAGAAAGGAGAGCGAGAGAAAGAAATGGAGAGAGAGGGAGAGAGAGAGAAATAAAAGGAGAGAGAGAGAAAGGAGAGAGAGAGAAAGGAGCGTGAGAGAAAGAAATGGAGAGAGAGGGAGAGAGAGAGGTAGAGAGAGAGAGAGAGAGAGAGAGAGAGAGAGAGAGAGAGAGAGAGAGAGAGAGAGAGAGAGAGAGAGAGAGAGAGAGAGGTAGAGAGAGAGAAAGGAGCGTGAGAGAAAGAAATGGAGAGAGAGGGAGAGAGAGAGGTAGAGAGAGAAAGAAATGGAGAGAGAGGGAGAGAGAGAGGTAGAGAGAGAAAGAAATGGAGAGAGAGGGAGAGAGAGAGGTAGAGAGAGAAAGAAAATGGAGAGAGAGGGAGAGAGAGAAAGAAATGGAGAGAGAGGGAGAGAGAGAGAGAAATAAAAGGAGAGAGAGAGGGAGGAGAGAGAGAGAGAGAAAGGAGAGCGAGAAGAAAGAAATGGAGAGAGAGGGAGAGAGAGAGAAATAAAAGGAGAGAGAGAGAAAGGAGAGAGAGAGAAAGGAGCGTGAGAGAAAGAAATGGAGAGAGAGGGAGAGAGAGAGGTAGAGAGAGAGAGAGGTAGAGAGAGAGAGAGAGAGAGAGAGAGAGAGAGAGAGAGAGAGAGAGAGAGAGAGAGAGAAAAGGAGAGCGAGAGGAAGAGAGAGAGAGAGAGAAATAAAAGGAGAGAGAGAGAGAAATAAAAGGAGAGCGAGAGAGAGCGAGAGAGAGAGAGAGAGAGAGAGAGAGAGAGAGAGAGAGAGAGAGAGAGAAAAGGAGAGCGAGAGGAAGAGAGAGAGAGAGAAATAAAAGGAGAGAGAGAGAGAAAAGGAGAGATACATTTAAGGAGAGAGAGAGGGAGAGATAAAGAAAAGGAGAGAGAGAGAGAGAGAGAGAGAGAGAGAGAGAGAGAGAGAGAGAGAGAGA
>NC_034192.2:63979564-64015234 GCF_002021735.2 Oncorhynchus kisutch
GGGACAGTCTCTGCTGCCCTGTGGTGACAGGAAGAACCATGACACCTATCCCCTATATAGTGCACCTGTCCCCTATATAGTGCCCCTATCCCCTATATAGTGCACCTGTCCCCTATATAGTGCATCTATCCCCTATATCGTGCACCTATCCCCTATATAGTGCCCCTGTCCCCTATATCGTGCACCTATCCCCTATATAGTGCCCCTGTCCCCTATATAGTGCCCCTATCCCCTATATAGTGCCCCTGTCCCCTATATAGTGCACCTATCCCTTATATAGTGCACCTATCCCCTATATAGTTCCCCTGTCCCCTATATAGTGCACCTATCCCCTATATAGTGCACCTGTCCCCTATATAGTGCCCCTATCCCCTATATAGGGCATCTATCCCCTATGTAGGGCATTTATCCCCTATATAGTGCCCCTGTCCCCTATATAGGGCACCAATTTTGACCAGAGACCCTATTTAGGGGATAAGGTGCCATTTGAGATGCCGTCTTAAAGTTACTTTAAAACTGTTTTAGTGTGGATATTTAAGGTCACTTTAAAATGAACAAATGTTTTAGATTGGATATTTTATCCCAGTCCCCGTCACCGCAGGAGGACTTTTGCCTCCTGGTAGGCCGTCATTGTAAATAAGAATTTGTTCTTAATTGACTTGCCTTGTTAAATGAAAGTTAAATAAAAAATATAATAAAATAATTAACTCCTCTCCTGGCTAATTTAGTGCTGATCAAGGGGAGGTGTGAAAGTTATAAAACAGCACCCTACTTGGGCTTTAAAGTAGTGCACTATTTAGGGATTAGGGTGTAATTTGGGGTTGGAAACTACCAGTAACATTCCTAAAATTCCCAGGTTTTCCAGAAATGGGAGTATTCTGGATATCAGAATCCGGAGAATCAGGAATCTTCCAAACTAACCAAGATTTCTGGACCTGGGAAATGTTTTTGCAGCGCTAGTGTCATTTCAGTGGTCTGGTTGTGTGGTGGAGACACAGGACACACAGACAGTAACCAGTGTTCTGGTTGTGGGGTGGAGACACAGGACACACAGACAGTAAACAGTGTTCTGGTTGTGTGGTGGAGACACGGGACACACAGACAGTAACCAGTGTTCTGGTTGTGGGGTGGAGACACAGGACACACAGACAGTAAACAGTGTTCTGGTTGTGTGGTGGAGACACGGGACACACAGACAGTAACCAGTGTTCTGGTTGTGTGGTGGAGACACAGGACACACAGACAGTAACCAGTGTTTTGGTTGTGTGGTGGAGACACAGGACACACAGACAGTAAACAGTGTTCTGGTTGTGTGGTGGAGACACAGACAGTAACCAGTGTTCGCCATGCAGCAGTATATCTCTCTCCTCAAGCCCTCTCCTATAAACACACAGTGAGGAGGGATGCCCACTGATTATGAATTATAAACACACACACACATAGACTATAAACCCGGACGGTAGGGAACTATAGGAGAGATGCCCACCGGTCATGATTATATAGACTTCCACAAATTACAACCTAGAATGAAGAGCACATTATTGCAGGTACACAGAGAGAGATAAACAGAGAGAGGGAGAGTGTTAGAGAGAGAGAGAGAGAGAGAGAGAGAGAGAGAGAGAGAGAGAGAGAGAGAGAGAGAGAGAGAGAGAGATGGAGACAGAGGGAGAGAGAGAGAGAGAGAGAGAGAGAGACAGAGAGAGAGAGAGAGACAGAGAGAGAGAGAGAGAGAGAGAGAGAGAGAGAGAGAGAGAGAGAGAGAGAGAGAGAGAGAGAGAGAGAGAGATGGAGACAGAGGGAGAGAGAGAGACAGAGAGAGAGAGAGACAGAGAGAGAGAGAGAGAGAGAGAGAGAGAGAGAGAGAGAGAGAGAGAGAGAGAGAGAGAGAGAGAGGAAGGTAGGGAGAGAGAAAGAGACCAACAGAGAGAGAGAATGAAATACAGACCTGAGACAGACAGAGAGATAGACCAGAGAGAGGGAGGTGAGTAATGTTGTATATCAGGGTGTATATTGAGAAGCCAAGGATATCTATGAACCTCCCTAAGTTAGTTGTAGCCTACTACAGAGAACCAGGCTATCTATGAACCTTCCTAAGTTAGTTGTAAACTCCTCCAGAGGACCAGGCTATCTATGAATCTCCCTAAGTTAGTTGTAGCCTCCTCCAAAGGACCAGGCTATCTATGAACCTCCCTAAGTTAGTTGTAGCCTCCTCTAGAGGACCAGGCTATCTATGAACCTCCCTAAGTTAGTTGAAGCCTCCTCCAGAGGACCGGGCTATCTGTGACCCTCCCTAAGTTAGTTGTAGCCTCCTCCAGAGGACCTGGCTATCTATGAACATCCCTCAGTTAGCTGTTACCTCCTCCAGAGCTATCTATGAATCTCCCTCAGTTAGTTGTAGCCTCCTCCAGAGCTATCTATGAATCTCCCTAAGTTAGTTGTAGCCTCCTCCAGAGGACCAGGCTATCTATGAACCTCCCTAAGTTAGTTGTAGCCTCCTCCAGAGGACCAGGCTATCTATGAACCTCCCTAAGTTAGTTGTAGCCTCCTCCAAAGGACCAGGCTATCTATGAACCTCCCTAAGTTAGTTGTAGCCTCCTCCAGAGGACCTGGCAATCTATGAACCTCCCTCAGTTAGCTGTTACCTCCTCCAGAGCTATCTATGAATTTTCCTCAGTTAGTTGTAGCCTCCTCCAGAGGACCAGACTATCTATGAACCTCCCTCAGTTAGCTGTAACCTCCTCCAGAGCTATCTATGAACCTCCCTAAGTTAGTCGTAGCCTCCTGCAGAATCAGAGAGCTAACAACCCATATTAGACTCATGTTTTACTCTGGTCGTCATAGTATTTGTCTTTCACCTGACCCCTGACCTCTCTCCTCTGTGTTATCACTGAGAATGTTCCATCTGTTCTTTCTCCCACTGCAGGTATCTGGACTTCCCAGCTGACTGACAGACCCTGCAATGTTGTCTTCCCTACCATTAGACTGAATGACCAGACCAGACCAGGCAGTGTTGTCGTCCCTACCAGTAGACTGAATGACCAGACCAGACCAGGCAGTGTTGTCGTCCCTACCAGTAGACTGAATGACCAGACCAGACCAGGCAGTGTTGTCTTCCCTACCAGTAGACTGAATGACCAGACCAGACCAGGCAGTGTTGTCTTCCCTACCAGTAGTCTGAATGACCAGACCAGACCAGGCAGTGTTGTCGTCCCTACCAGTAGACTGAATGACCAGACCAGACCAGGCAGTGTTGTCTTCCCTACCAGTAGACTGAATGACCAGACCAGACCAGGCAGTGTTGTCTTCCCTACCAGTAGACTGAATGACCAGACCAGGCAGTGTTGTCTTCCCTACCAGTAGACTGAATGACCAGACCAGGCAGTGTTGTCTTCCCTACGAGTAGACTGAATGACCAGACCAGACCAGGCAGTGTTGTCTTCCCTACCAGTAGACTGAATGACCAGACCAGACCAGACCAGGCAGTGTTGTCTTCCCTACCAGTAGACTGAATGACCAGACCAGACCAGGCAGTGCTCCCAGTGTATCTGGACCAGGGACTATTTGGCCTCAGTGACTGGCCTCTGCGGTGTTACCATCAGTTTTGGACTATATAAACTGTATTCGGACTGACTGACCAGCTCCAGTGATCCTCCCTCCTTCCATCCCAGCAGAAAACATGACCCCTCAGACCCTTTAAACTCAGACCCCTCCAACAGCCAGTCCACATGGACACCACCTCCACCCACTGGCAGCTAGGCATCCTGGGTAACGACAGTCTCAGCCTCCACCTCGACCGGCCGGGGTTCCACTCTGACATCACCAAGCATGTAGGAGTCCAGGCTGCTTTGATCACAGCGTATAGTCTGATCATCCTACTGGGTCTAGTAGGCAACGCCCTTGTCATCTACATGATCATCCGCTTCCGGAACATGAGGACAGTCACTAACTTCTTCATAGCTAACCTGGCCCTGGCCGACCTGTTGGTGGATACGTTGTGTTTACCGTTCACACTGGTTTATACCTTGCTCGACGAGTGGAAGTTCGGCGCGGTGCTGTGTCACATGGTCCCGTTCGCCCAGGCGCTGAGCGTGCACGTATCGATCCTGACGCTGACTGTCATCGCTCTGGAGCGCTACAGGTGTATCGTGTTCCACCTGGGCCAACGCCTCACCTGGCGAAGCAGCATGCTCATCATGGCTCTCACCTGGACGCTGTCCGCCGTGCTGGCCGGCCCGCTCGCCATCTTCAGAGAGTACCGTCAGGAGGAGATCCCGTCCATCAACCTGAGGATCTCAGTCTGCTATGAGAAGTGGCCTTACGGCAGCAGCAGAGACGGAGTCATTTACAGCCTGTCTATGTTACTGCTGCAGTACGTGCTGCCACTCTCCATCATCAGTTATGCCTACATCTGCATCTGGGTGAAGCTGAAGAACCACGTGAGTCCAGCGAGCCGCATCGACGCCATTCAGCGCAGGAAGAAGACCACCAAGATGCTGGTTATGGTGGTTGTAGTCTTCGCCACATGCTGGTTACCCTTCCACGTGTTTCAACTAGCCAGCGACCTAGACCTGGTGCTCAGCTTAAGACAATACAAGCTCATCTATACTCTCTTCCACATCGTAGCCATGTGCTCCACCTTCGCCAACCCGCTCCTGTACGGCTGGATGAATAAAAACTACAGGAATGGGTTCCTCATGGTGTTCAGGTGTGAGGCTAAACCAGACAGTATTCACCCTGAGGGATCCTTCAGGACCCGGTCACTAAGGAGGATGTCTCTGAACAGGAGGAACGGAGGACACCCTCCAACTGCCGTCTGATTGGTTGATTGATCTGCCGTCTGATTGGTTGATTGATCTGCTGTCTGATTGAGGCTGCTGTATGGAGTGATATTAGCACCATTAGAAAGAGAATCTGAGGCTGCTGTAAAAAAAAAAAGAAGCCTTGTGTGAGTCAGAACGGCCCGTAGGGCAGCAGTCCATCTCCTGTTTCTGTAGAGTGAACCAGAACGGCCCGTAGGGCAGCAGTCCATCTCCTGTTTCTGTAGAGTGAACCAGAACGGTCCGTAGTGCAGGAGTCCATCTCCTGTTTCTGTAGAGTGAACCAGAACGGCCCGTAGGGCAGCAGTCCATCTCCTGTTTCTGTAGAGTGAACCAGAACGGCCCGTAGGGCAGCAGTCCATCTCCTGTTTCTGTAGAGTGAACCAGAACGGCCCGTAGGGCAGGAGTCCATCTCCTGTTTCTGTAGAGTGAACCAGAACGGCCCGTAGGGCAGCAGTCCATCTCCTGTTTCTGTAGAGTGAACCAGAACGGCCCGTAGGGCAGCAGTCCATCTCCTGTTTCTGTAGAGTGAACCAGAACGGCCCGTAGGGCAGCAGTCCATCTCCTGTTTCTGTAGAGTGAACCAGAACGGCCCGTAGGGCAGCAGTCCATCTCCTGTTTCTGTAGAGTGAACCAGAACGGCCCGTATGGCAGCAGTCCATCTCCTGTTTCTGTAGAGTGAACCAGAACGGCCCGTATGACAGGAGTCCATCTCCTGTTTCTGTAGAGTGAACCAGAACGGCCCGTATGGCAGGAGTCCATCTCCTGTTTCTGTAGAGTGAACCAGAACGGCCCGTATGGCAGCAGTCCATCTCCTGTTTCTGTAGAGTGAACCAGAACGGCCCGTATGGCAGCAGTCCATCTCCTGTTTCTGTAGAGTGAACCAGAACGGCCCGTAAATCACTTTGGATTAAAGCGTCTGTTAATATAATATATTGATGTATAAGTACACCCCCTGGACACTATACTGGACAGGACACTATACTGCTGTGTGGAGTGATATTAGTGCCAACAGAGAGGACAGGACACTATACTGCTGTGTGGAGTGATATTAGTGCCAACAGAGAGGACAGGACACTATACTGCTGTGTGGAGTGATATTAGTGCCAACAGAGAGGACAGGACACTATACTGCTGTGTGGAGTGATATTAGTGCCAACAGAGAGGACAGGACACTATACTGCTGTGTGGAGTGATATTAGTGCCAACAGAGAGGACAGGACACTATACTGCTGTGTGGAGTGATATTAGTGCCAACAGAGAGGACAGGACACTATACTGCTGTGTGGAGTGATATTAGTGCCAACAGAAAGGAAATCCGTAATTGCTGCACTTAAAGCATCTCAACAATGATGATGACTAGGACCAGGAGTTTTTCCTGACCTCACAACCGACCTGAGCAAGAAAAACTCTGGACCCTATAATTACCTGACCGTGTGGTATTACTAGGATAAACTCTGGACCCTATAATTACCTGACCGTGTGGTATAACTAGGATAAACTCTGGACCCTATAATTACCTGACCGTGTGGTATAACTAGGATAAACTCTGGGTCCTAGTTATATAGCCGTGGTCAGATCATGTGGTATGGATCAGGAAAAACTCCTGGTCCTCTTTGAGGATTAATATGAGACTTTACAGGGACCTTAATAAGGTTGTGGTGAAACTGTCTGAATCGAATGACCTGACATTGAATACCTACCTTAAAATGACTGACTGACTGAAGTTCAAAGTTGAGAGAAGGCATTGCACGTGTAAATGATTGATGTGCCCCTACTTCATCTAACTGTCTATGGTACTTCTAAATAATTAAACTACTCTTGTCCAATGAATTCAAAGACGTGTTGATTGATCAAGCCCGTTATCTTTGGTTGTAACAGAACTCATTCAAACTGACTGTAACAGGATGAGCAGAGAGAACACATGGTTATTTACATTCAAGGAAAAATAGACTTGTTTAAATCAGTGATTGCGTACAAAATGGCTCCCAATTCCCTATACAGTGCACTACTGTTGAACAGAGTCCTATGGTCTAAAGTAGTGCACTACATATAGAGTAGGGTGCCATTTTGGACGTCGACCCTGTCACTGTTCACTAAGGGACACAGTAAAAATGTTCACGCCTACTCTAGTTGAAGTGGATCGTTAAACAAAGGGATATAATTGGCAGCATAATGAAGTTGATTTGCTATTCACTGTGTGTGGGTCCCACCCTATTCCCTATATAGTGGACTTCTTTAGATCAGAGTACCTGGTCATTAGTAGTGCACTAGAAAGGGAATAGCGTGTCATTTGACACTCAAGCCAGTGTCAACGCTCTACAACGTTCACTTCACAACAGGATGTGGCTCATATATTGGCCAGCGTCGTGAGCCTTCAGCGTCGTGAGCCTTCAGCGTCGTGGGCCTTCAGCGTCGCGGGCCTTCAGCGTCACGGGCCTTCAGCGTCGCGAGCCTTCAGCGTCGCGAGCCTTCAGCGTCGCGGGCCTTCAGCGTCGCGGGCCTTCAGCGTCGGGGCCTTCAGCGTCGTGAGCCTTCAGCGTCGTCGGCCTTCAGCGTCGTGGGCCTTCAGCGTCGTCGGCCTTCAGCGTCGGGGGTTTCTTTTGTATAAAAAGCCGAGAAAAGAGCCCTCAATCCTCACAGTGGGGATTCTCTCACAACTGCAGGCTGACGTCTCTGACATTTCAAACATGAAGAATGAATTAATATTATTTGATTAAGTCATCAGATACAACTAGGCTTTCATTCATTGAACTCAGTGCAATGCAGTATCTGTTGGATGTACAGGGAATTTGGAATAAAAGAGATCGGGGAACTATCTGCGTGATAGCACTAACAGAGCTGGGACCAGGCTAAGAGGAACAAGCACGCCAGTCCATTTCTGATGTGTAGTACATCTGTCACAGATAAAGAGACGTTCTGAGATGGTGTGGTGGTCGAGTGTAGTTGTCCTCTTTAATTAGTCACATCAACTACACAACAGACTTCAACAATAAAGTGAAGATTAAATCAAATCAAATGTTATTGGTCACATACACATGGTTAGCAGATGTTATTTGTCACATACACATGGTTAGCAGATGTTATTTGTCACATACACACGGTTAGCAGATGTTATTGGTCACATACACATGGTTAGCAGATGTTATTGGTCACATACACATGGTTAGCAGATGTTATTGGTCACATACACATGGTTAGCAGATGTTATTTGTCACATACACATGGTTAGCAGATGTTATTGGTCACATACACATGGTTAGCAGATGTTATTGGTCACATACACATGGTTAGCAGATGTTATTGGTCACATACACATGGTTAGCAGATGTTATTGGTCACATACACATGGTTAGCAGATGTTATTTGTCACATACACATGGTTAGCAGATGTTATTGGTCACATACACATGGTTAGCAGATGTTAATGAGAGTGTAGCGAAATGCTTGTGCTTCTAGTTCCGACAATGCAGTAATAACCAACGAGTAATCTAATCTAACAATTTCACAACAACTACCTTATAGACACAAGTGTAAAGGGATGAATATGTACATAAAGGACTGTTTTAACTAGCCCAACATTCCACACCGTTTGACACAAGCCAAGGTGGCATAGCAGTTCAGACGTCTTTTGTCCTCGTCTTGTCGTGTCCTGTATATATATATATTTACAACTTTTTCACATACATTTTATTTTTATTTTCCATCAACTCATCTTCAAAACACTCTCCTGCAACCCGCCTCACCAATGTATATTTATAAAAAAGTATTATTTACCTCAGATCTGTAATCCTCCAAGAAGCTAGCCAGAAACTCCAAGAAGCTAGCCTGAAACTAGCCAGAAGCTAATCCAGAAGCTAGTTCAGAAGCTAGTTAGCTCCTTTACTGGCAAATCGTTAATATTCAGCTAACCACGGTTTGTGGTCATCAGCTATCCTTTAGCTCGAAAATCTATCGCCAGTTCTGTACGGCGCAGCGCGGCTCGGAACGGAACATACCGGACCAATTTTTCTCTCCATGTCCCTGGACATTCATACCCGGATCTCACAGCTAGCTAGCTGCTATCCGTGTGACCATCGGAGCTAGCAAGCTCCGTCAATCACTCCTGAGTTCCATCAATCACACCTGGGCTGCAGTCACCTATCCGGACCCGTTTTACTGCCTTCGCGGAGCCCCACCGGGCCTTCACAACTGGACTGCCGACGTTATCTACCCGAAGGAGTTATTCGGCCGGCTCCTCCGTCGCGACGTTACCTGAACGCCCATCTGCGGCCTGCTAACCGTTAGCTGTCTTACCGGCTGCTATCTGAATAGACAATCGGACAATTTTTTTATTATTATTTTTTTTAAATTATTTTTTTAATTATTATTATTATATTTTCTTCTTGGGCCTCTATAACTATATCTATTGTTTTTATTTTTGTTGTTGTTGTGTGATTTGGATTAATCCCCTCTACCACACGGAACCCCACTAATCTACTGACGGAACGTAAGGGGTGGCTAACAGACCTCCATCCTATGCTAGCTTGCTACCGATGCCCTGGCTAGCTGTCTAAATCACCAACCAACCTCTCCACTCACCGGACCCTTTTGATCACTCGACTAAGCATGCCTATCCTTAATGTCAATATGTCTTGTCCATTTCTGTTCTGGTTAGTGTTTATTGGCTTATTTCACTGTAGAGCCTCTAGTCCTGCTCACTATACCTTATCCAACCTATTAGTTCCACCACCCACACATGCAATGACATCTCCTGGTTTCAACGATGTTTCTAGAGACAATATCTCTCTCTTCATCACTCAATACCTAGGTTTACCTCCACTGTATTCACATCCTGCCATACATTTGTCTGTACATTATACCTTGATGCTATTTTATCGCCCCCAGAAACCTCCTTTTACTCTATGTTCCAGACGTTCTAGACGACCAATTCTCATAGCTTTTAGCCGTACCCTTATTCTACTCCTCCTATGTTCCTCTGGCGATGTAGAGGTGAATCCAGGCCCTGCAGTGCCTAGCTCCACTCCTATTCCCCAGGCGCTCTCTTTTGACGACTTCTGTAACCGTAATAGCCTTGGTTTCATGCATGTTAACATTAGAAGCCTCCTCCCTAAGTTTGTTCTATTCACTGCTTTAGCACACTCTGCCAACCCGGATGTTCTAGCTGTGTCTGAATCCTGGCTTAGGAAGACCACCAAAAATTCTGAAGTTTTAATTCCAAACTACAACATTTTCAGACAAGATAGAACTGCCAAAGGGGGCGGTGTTGCAATCTACTGCAAAGATAGCCTGCAGAGTTCTGTCCTACTATCCAGGTCTGTACCCAAACAATTTGAACTTCTACTTTTAAAAATCCACCTCTCTAAAAACAAGTCTCTCACCGTTGCCGCCTGCTATAGACCACCCTCTGCCCCCAGCTGTGCTCTGGACACCATATGTGAACTGATTGCCCCCCATCTATCTTCAGAGTTCGTGCTGCTAGGCGACCTAAACTGGAACATGCTTAACACCCCAGCCATCCTACAATCTAAACTTGATGCCCTCAATCTCACACAAATAATCAATGAACCTACCAGGTACCTCCCCAAAACCTTAAACACGGGCACCCTCATAGATATCATCCTAACCAACTTCCCCTCTAAATACACCTCTGCTGTCTTCAACCAAGATCTCAGCGATCACTGCCTCATTGCCTGCATCCGTAATGGGTCAGCGGTCAAACGACCTCCACTCATCACTGTAAAACGCTCCCTGAAACACTTCTGCGAGCAGGCCTTTCTAATCGACCTGGCCGGGGTATCCTGGAAGGATATTGATCTCATCCCGTCAGTAGAGGATGCCTGGATATTTTTTAAAAATGCCTTCCTAACCATCTTAAATAAACATGCCCCATTCAAGAAATTTAGAACCAGGAACAGATATAGCCCTTGGTTCTCCCCAGACCTGACTGCCCTTAACCAACACAAAAACATCCTATGGCGTTCTGCATTAGCATCGAACAGCCCCCGTGATATGCAGCTGTTCAGGGAAGCTAGAAATCATTATACACAGGCAGTTAGAAAAGCCAAGGCTAGCTTTTTCAAGCAGAAATTTGCTTCCTGCAACACTAACTCAAAAAAGTTCTGGGACACTGTAAAGTCCATGGAGAATAAGAACACCTCCTCCCAGCTGCCCACTGCACTGAAGATAGGAAACACTGTCACCACTGATAAATCCACCATAATTGAGAATTTCAATAAGCATTTTTCTACGGCTGGCCATGCTTTCCACCTGGCTACTCCTACCCCGGACAACAGCACTGCACCCCCAACAGCAACTCGCCCAAGCCTTCCCCATTTCTCCTTCTCCCAAATCCATTCAGCTGATGTTCTGAAAGAGCTGCAAAATCTGGACCCCTACAAATCAGCCGGGCTAGACAATCTGGACCCTTTCTTTCTAAAATTATCTGCCGAAATTGTTGCCACCCCTATTACTAGCCTGTTCAACCTCTCTTTCGTGTCGTCTGAGATTCCCAAAGATTGGAAAGCAGCTGCGGTCATCCCCCTCTTCAAAGGGGGGGACACTCTTGACCCAAACTGCTACAGACCTATATCTATCCTACCGTGCCTTTCTAAGGTCTTCGAAAGCCAAGTCAACAAACAGATTACCGACCATTTCGAATCTCACCATACCTTCTCTGCTATGCAATCTGGTTTCAGAGCTGGTCATGGGTGCACCTCAGCCACGCTCAAGGTCCTAAACGATATCTTAACCGCCATCGATAAGAAACATTACTGTGCAGCCGTATTCATTGATCTGGCCAAGGCTTTCGACTCTGTCAATCACCACATCCTCATCGGCAGACTCGACAGCCTTGGTTTCTCAAATGATTGCCTCGCCTGGTTCACCAACTACTTCTCTGATAGAGTTCAGTGTGTCAAGTCGGAGGGTCTGCTGTCCGGACCTCTGGCAGTCTCTATGGGGGTGCCACAGGGTTCAATTCTTGGACCGACTCTCTTCTCTGTATACATCAATGAGGTCGCTCTTGCTGCTGGTGAGTCCCTGATCCACCTCTACGCAGACGACACCATTCTGTATACTTCCGGCCCTTCTTTGGACACTGTGTTAACAACCCTCCAGGCAAGCTTCAATGCCATACAACTCTCCTTCCGTGGCCTCCAATTGCTCTTAAATACAAGTAAAACTAAATGCATGCTCTTCAACCGATCGCTACCTGCACCTACCCGCCTGTCCAACATCACTACTCTGGACGGCTCTGACTTAGAATACGTGGACAACTACAAATACTTAGGTGTCTGGTTAGACTGTAAACTCTCCTTCCAGACCCATATCAAACATCTCCAATCCAAAGTTAAATCTAGAATTGGCTTCCTATTTCGCAACAAAGCATCCTTCACTCATGCTGCCAAACATACCCTTGTAAAACTGACCATCCTACCAATCCTCGACTTTGGCGATGTCATTTACAAAATAGCCTCCAATACCCTACTCAACAAATTGGATGCAGTCTATCACAGTGCAATCCGTTTTATCACCAAAGCCCCATATACTACCCACCATTGCGACCTGTACGCTCTCGTTGGCTGGCCCTCGCTTCATACTCGTCGCCAAACCCACTGGCTCCATGTCATCTACAAGACCCTGCTAGGTAAAGTCCCCCCTTATCTCAGCTCGCTGGTCACCATAGCATCTCCCACCTGTAGCACACGCTCCAGCAGGTATATCTCTCTAGTCACCCCCAAGACCAATTCTTTCTTTGGCCGCCTCTCCTTCCAGTTCTCTGCTGCCAATGACTGGAACGAACTACAAAAATCTCTGAAACTGGAAACACTTATCTCCCTCACTAGCTTTAAGCACCAACTGTCAGAGCAGCTCACAGATTACTGCACCTGTACATAGCCCACCTAAAATTTAGCCCAAACAACTACCTCTTTCCCAACTGTATTTAATTTTTATTTATTTATTTATTTTGCTCCTTTGCACCCCATTATTTTTTTATTTCTACTTTGCACATTCTTCCATTGCAAAACTACCATTCCAGTATTTTACTTGCTATATTGTATTTACTTTGCCATCATGGCCTTTTTTTGCCTTTACCTCCCTTCTCACCTCATTTGCTCACATTGTATATAGACTTGTTTATACTGCATTATTGACTGTATGTTTGTTTTTACTCCATGTGTAACTCTGTGTCGTTTTATCTGTCGAACTGCTTTGCTTTATCTTGGCCAGGTCGCAATTGTAAATGAGAACTTGTTCTCAACTTGCCTACCTGGTTAAATAAAGGTAAAATAAAAATAAATAAATAAATAAATAAAAAGCAGACAAGGAAGAGGTAAATATTTTTTATTCTGAACTGAGGTAGCTACATCGAATAAGAGAGGTTTATATGGTTAGGAGGATGATCCTGACTCATTGCACAGTCACGGTTATATCTTAAACCTTTAATTAGACAGGTAAGACAGCTAGGTCGTTGAACTCTAGAAGCTGGATCTTTCAAAACACCTTGAATGATTGATCTGTACACACCCAGGTAACGTAGGTCTCGCCTCTGTTTTCCTCCAGTACATTTATAAACCAAACCATTGTTGTTGTAATAGGAAAATGGTCTAATAGGCTGTGAGATTCAATAGATTTCCTTATTAGGTATAAACCCCAAATAAATAGAAATTGGTCGACATTTGTATTCACAACAACAACAAAAAGTGTTGCGTTTCTGAAACGTTAACAGGTCTTATACTGCCCCCTGGCTGTCAATATGAGGATGCACAGGGATGGCTTCAGCCACAGATTTAAAAATATATATTTTTTACCTTTATTTAACCAGGCAAGTCAGTTAAGAACCAATTCTTATTTTCAATGACGGCCTAGGAACAGTGGGTTAACTGCCTGTTCAGCGGCAGAACGACAGATTTGAACCTTGTCAGCTCGGGAGTTTGAACTCGCAACCTTCCGGTTACTAGTCCAACGCTCTATCCACTAGGCTACCCTGCCGCCCCAATGCATTATTTTGACCAGGCAAAAGCATTTTAATACTGTAATATTCGCATAGAAACGTCTAAGAAGAAGCAGTAGAGCTGTCATTCTCATTGAAAGACAGTCTAAGAAGCTGTAGATCTCTTCTATGTGTTATAGAGCTGTCATTCTAATTGAAAGACAGTCTAAGAAGCAGTAGGTCTGTTCTATGTGTTATAGATCTGTCATTCTCATTGGAAGCCATTCTAAGAAGCAGTAGGTCTGTTCTATGTGTTATAGATCTGTCATTCTCATTGGAAGCCATTCTAAGAAGCAGTAGGTCTGTTCTATGTGTGCTATTTCTATGCTTCCCGTTCTTAAGTTTAGTTTGTGCATCTTTTGCTTTCGGTTTTGTTCACCAGCTTCAAACAGCTGAAAATACTATATTTTTGGTTCTGGAAAATATATTTCACAGCGGTTTAGATGGTATAATGATCCTCTACCCCAGGGATGGACAACTTTAATGGGGCTCGGGGCCACACAAAAAAACTAAACTCCTTATTAGGAGCTGCAGTGGCTCGTGGGTCTGTGTACCCACATCGCTAACCCAGTTAACAGGCCGCTCTAACAATGAAATGAAATGTCTTCAGAAATGGAGGTCGGGAGGTCAGCTGGGACCATTCTAGGCAATTAGAGGGAAGATACACATGTGGAGAACAGGCAGAACCAGAGGTATTAGCAAAAGGATCTCTGGCTCAACTCCTATATGTGTTTTTTCACAAAGTTGCCTGGGTGTCACGTGTCCTACTTATGTCAATACACTCGTGACAACTTCAGCATTCTGAAACGTTTATTAGTCAAAGAAGCCTCACGTATTCAAATAATCTATTCATTTTTGTTGTTGATCGAATTCAACCCTCTCATTGACATCCATACAACAAAAAAACAACCTAGCTTGGTGAGCGAAACAAAACAACGCCGCCTTCTACTTCTTCTTTTTTGGGTGTATTGGCGAATTTACACGCAAGGTGTCGCCACCAACTGGACAGGGGTGGAAACATTTACCAAAAATAAAGGTAAATTCCACTATGGGGAAGAGAAAATTAACATTAATCTCTGGGACCTGTATGAGGCAGTAATCCATATAGCTCATCAGATGTTAAATACTGTATGTTAATCCCCCTTGCAGAAACAATAATGTCAATCTTTCTTAACTTTAAAAAACATGTTTTTACTTGCGCAGGAACATTTAACACCAAATAAAAGCAACAAAGTGGACTTTCTTCACGTTGGTGCCACACAGGCCTGGAGGCATGTTGCTGTATATTCCTTTCCTTCCCTCCGTATAGATAATAGGAGACAGAGTTTCTCCATCTGTTTCACCCTATTTGGGTTCCAAAGATGTTGCCTCAGGTTCTCATCAACACTTTATTCATTTTGCAAATTCTCTTCTTTTATACAGTCTCCATCAAAGTGATCTTCCCCACATGTCCCAAATCTGGGCTCCTTCCATCTGCAGACACTCTCTACATGACCCAAATGTTAACTTCTCTTACACTGCATTGGCCTGGAAATTACGGACTATAAAGGGAAACACAGACGCGAGCTGCCCAGTGACGTGAGCCTACCAGATGAGCTAAATGCCTTTTATGCTCACTACGATGAAAGCAACACTGAAGCATGCATGAGAGCACCAGCTGTTCCGTATGACTTCGAGGCAAGCAACACTAAAGCTCATGACTAAGCTAAGGATCCTGGGACTAAACACCTCCCTCTGCAACTGGATCCTGGATTTCCTGACGGGTCGCCCCCAGGTGGTAAGGGTAGGCAACAACACATCTGCCACGCTGATCCTCAACACTGGGGCCCATCAGGGGTGTGCACTCCTGTATTCCCTGTTCACCAATACTGTGTGGCCAAACACGACTCAACACCATCATTAAGTTTGCTGACGACACAACAGTGGTAGGCCTGATCACCGTCAACGATGAGACTGCCTATAGGGAGGAGGTCAGAGAACTGGCAGTGTGGTGCCAGGACAACAACCTCTCCCTCAATGTGAGCAAGACTAAGGAGCTGATCATGGACTACAGGAAAAGATGGGCCGAACAGGCCCCCATTAACATCAACGGGGCTGTAGTGTAGTGGGTCGAGAGTTTCAAGTTCCTTGGTGTCCACATCACCAACGTACTCTCATGGTCCAAACACACCAAGACAGTTGTGAAGAGGGCACGACAAAACCTTTTCCCCCTTAGGAGACTGAAAAGATTTGGCATGGGTCCCCAGATTCTCAAAAGGTTCTACAGCTGCACCATAGAGCGCCTCCTGACCGGTTGCATCGCCGCCTGGTATGGCAACTGCTCAGCATCTGACCGTAAGGCTCCACAGAGGGTAGTGCGAACGGCCCTATACATCACTTGGGCCAATCTTCATGCCATCCAGGACCTATACAATAGGCGGTGTCAGAGGAAAGCCTAAAACATTGTCAGAGACTCCAGTCACCCAAGTCATAGACTGTCTTCTCTGCTACCGCATGGCCAAAAGGCTCCTTAACAGCTTTTTTCCCAAGCCAGTTAATCAAATGGCCACTGGCCAGTTTACATTGACCCCCCCCCATCCCCTTTTGTTTTTACACACAAGGTCACTTTACCCCTACCTACCTGTACAATTACCTCGACTAACCTGTACCCCTGCACACTGACTCTGTACCGGTACCCCCTGTATATAGCCTCCACACTGACTCTGTACCGGTACCCCCTGTATATAGCCTCCACATTGACTCTGTACCGTAACACCCTGTATATAGCCTCCACATTGACTCAGTACTGTAAAACCCTGTATATAGCCTCCACACTGACTCGGTACCGGTGCCCCCTGTATATAACCTCCACAATGACTCAGTACCGGTACCCCCTGTATTTAGCCTCCACATTGACTCTGTACCGGTACCCCCTGTATATAGCCTCCACATTGACTCTGTACCGTAATACCCTGTATATAGCCTCCACATTGACTCAGTACCATAACACCCTGTATATAGCCTCTGTACCGGTACCCCCTGTATATAGCCTCCACATTGATTCAGTACTGTAAAACCCTGTATATAGCCTCCACACTGACTCGGTACCGGTGCCCCCTGTATATAACCTCCACACTGACTCGGTACCGGTACCCCCTGTATATAGCCTCAACATTGACTCTGTACCGTAACACCCTGTATATAGCCTCCACATTGACTCTGTACCGTAAAACCCTGTATATGACCTCCACATTGACTCAGTACTGTAAAACTCTGTATATAGCCTCCACATTGACTCAGTACTGTAAAACCCTGTATATAGCCTCCACATTGACTCTGTACCGTAACACCCTGTATATAGCCTCCACATTGACTCAGTACTGTAATACCCTGTATATAGCCTACACATTGACTCTGTACCGTAATACCCTGTATATAGCCTCCACATTGACTCTGTACCGTAATACCCAGTATATAGCCTCCACATTGACTCTGTACTGTAATACCCTGTATATAGCCTCCACATTGACTCAGTACTGTAAAACCCTGTATATAGCCTCCACATTGACTCAGTACTGTAATACCCTGTATATAGCCTCCACATTGACTCTGTACCGGTACCCCCTGTATATAGCCTCCACATTGACTCTGTACCGTAATACCCTGTATATAGCCTCCACATTGACTCTGTACTGTAATACCCTGTATATAGCCTCCACATTGACTCTGTACCGGTACCCCCTGTATATAGCCTCCACATTGACTCTGTACCGGTACCCCTGTATATAGCCTCCACATTGACTCAGTACCATAACACCCTGTATATAGCCTCTGTACCGGTACCCCCTGTATATAGCCTCCACATTGACTCTGTACCGGTACCCCCTGTATATAGCCTCCACATTGACTCAGTACCATAACACCCTGTATATAGCCTCTGTACCGGTACCCCCTGTATATAGCCTCCACATTGATTCAGTACTGTAAAACCCTGTATATAGCCTCCACACTGACTAGCTACCGGTGCCCCCTGTATATAACCTCCACACTGACTCGGTACAGGTACCCCCTGTATATAGCCTCAACATTGACTCTGTACCGTAACACCCTGTATATAGCCTCCACATTGACTCTGTACCGTAAAACCCTGTATATGACCTCCACTTTGACTCAGTACTGTAAAACTCTGTATATAGCCTCCACATTGACTCAGTACTGTAAAACCCTGTATATAGCCTCCACATTGACTCTGTACCATAACACCCTGTATATAGCCTCCACATTGACTCAGTACTGTAATACCCTGTATATAGCCTCCACATTGACTCTGTACCGTAATACCCTGTATATAGCCTCCACATTGACTCTGTACCGTAATACCCTGTATATAGCCTCCACATTGACTCTGTACCGTAATACCCTGAATATAGCCTCCACATTGACTCTGTACTGTAATACCCTGTATATAGCCTCCACATTGACTCAGTACTGTAAAACCCTGTATATAGCCTCCACATTGACTCAGTACTGTAATACCCTGTATATAGCCTCCACATTGACTCTGTACCGGTACCCCCTGTATATTGCCTCCACATTGACTCTGTACCGTAATACCCTGTATATAGCCTCCACATTGACTCTGTACCGGTACCCCCTGTATATAGCCTCCACATTGACTCTGTACCGTAATACCCTGTATATAGCCTCCACATTGACTCTGTACTGTAATACCCTGTATATAGCCTCCACATTGACTCTGTACCGGTACCCCCTGTATATAGCCTCCACATTGACTCTGTACCGGTACCCCCTGTATATAGCCTCCACATTGACTCTGTACCGGTACCCCCCTGTATATAGCCTCCACATTGACTCTGTACCGGTACCCCCTGTATATAGCCTCCACATTGACTCTGTACCGTAACACCCTGTATATAGCCTCCACATTGACTCTGTACCGTAATACCCAGTATATAGCCTCCACATTGACTCTGTACCGTAATACCCTGTATATAGCCTCCACATTGACTCTGTACTGTAATACCCTGTATATAGCCTCCACATTGACTCAGTACTGTAAAACCCTGTATATAGCCTCCACATTGACTCAGTACTGTAATACCCTGTATATAGCCTCCACATTGACTCTGTACCGGTACCCCCTGTATATAGCCTCCACATTGACTCTGTACCGTAATACCCTGTATATAGCCTCCACATTGACTCTGTACTGTAATACCCTGTATATAGCCTCCACATTGACTCTGTACCGGTACCCCCTGTATATAGCCTCCACATTGACTCTGTACCGGTACCCCTGTATATAGCCTCCACATTGACTCAGTACCATAACACCCTGTATATAGCCTCTGTACCGGTACCCCCTGTATATAGCCTCCACATTGACTCTGTACCGGTACCCCCTGTATATAGCCTCCACATTGACTCTGTACCGTAATACCCTGTATGTAGCCTCCACATTGACTCTGTACCGGTACCCCCTGTATATAGCCTCCACATTGACTCAGTACCATAACACCCTGTATATAGCCTCTGTACCGGTACCCCCTGTATATAGCCTCCACATTGATTCAGTACTGTAAAACCCTGTATATAGCCTCCACACTGACTCGGTACCGGTGCCCCCTGTATATAACCTCCACACTGACTCGGTACCGGTACCCCCTGTATATAGCCTCAACATTGACTCTGTACCGTAACACCCTGTATATAGCCTCCACATTGACTCTGTACCGTAAAACCCTGTATATGACCTCCACATTGACTCAGTACTGTAAAACTCTGTGTATAGCCTCCACATTGACTCAGTACTGTAAAACCCTGTATATAGCCTCCACATTGACTAAGTACCGTAACACCATGTATATAGCCTCCACATTGACTCAGTACTGTAATACCCTGTATATAGCCTACACATTGACTCTGTACCGTAATACACTGTATATAGCCTCCACATTGACTCTGTACCGTAATACCCAGTATATAGCCTCCACATTGACTCTGTACCGTAATACCCTGTATATAGCCTCCACATTGACTCTGTACTGTAATACCCTGTATATAGCCTCCACATTGACTCAGTACTGTAAAACTCTGTATATAGCCTCCACATTGACTCAGTACTGTAATACCCTGTATATAGCCTCCACATTGACTCTGTACCGGTACCCCCTGTATATAGCCTCCACATTGACTCTGTACCGTAATACCCTGTATATAGCCTCCACATTGACTCTGTACTGTAATACCCTGTATATAGCCTCCACATTGACTCTGTACCGGTACCCCCTGTATATAGCCTCCACATTGACTCTGTACCGGTACCCCTGTATATAGCCTCCACATTGACTCAGTACCATAACACCCTGTATATAGCCTCTGTACCGGTACCCCCTGTATATAGCCTCCACATTGATTCAGTACTGTAAAACCCTGTATATAGCCTCCACACTGACTCGGTACCGGTGCCCCCCTGTATAAAACCTCCACACTGACTCGGTACAGGTACCCCCTGTATATAGCCTCAACATTGACTCTGTACCGTAACACCCTGTATATAGCCTCCACATTGACTCTGTACCGTAAAACCCTGTATATGACCTCCACATTGACTCAGTACTGTAAAACTCTGTATATAGCCTCCACATTGACTCTGTACCATAACACCCTGTATATAGCCTCCACATTGACTCAGTACTGTAATACCCTGTATATAGCCTCCACATTGACTCTGTACCGTAATACCCTGTATATAGCCTCCACATTGACTCTGTACCGTAATACCCTGTATATAGCCTCCACATTGACTCTGTACCGTAATACCCTGAATATAGCCTCCACATTGACTCTGTACTGTAATACCCTGTATATAGCCTCCACATTGACTCAGTACTGTAAAACCCTGTATATAGCCTCCACATTGACTCAGTACTGTAATACCCTGTATATAGCCTCCACATTGACTCTGTACCGGTACCCCCTGTATATAGCCTCCACATTGACTCTGTACCGTAATACCCTGTATATAGCCTCCACAGTGACTCTGTACCGGTACCCCTGTATATAGCCTCCACATGACTCTGTACCGTAATACCCTGTTATATAGCCTCCACATTGACTCTGTACTGTAATACCCTGTATATAGCCTCCACATTGACTCTGTACCGGTTACCCCCCTGTATATAGCTCCACATTGACTCTGTACCGGTACCCCCCTGTATATAGCCTCCACATTGACTCTGTACCGGTACCCCCCTGTATATAGCCTGCCACATGACTCTGTACCGGTAACCCCCTGTATATAGCCTCCCATTGACTCTGTAACCGGTACCCCCTGTATATAGCCACTCCACATTGACTCTGTTAACCGGTACCCCCTGTATATAACCTCCCACATTGACTCTGTACCGGTACCCCTGTATTTAAGCCTCCAGCATTGACCTACTGTACCCGGTACCCACCCTGTATATAGTCCTCCACATTGACTCTGTTACCGAAGGTACCCCCTGTATATAGCCTCCACATTGACTCTGTAACCGGTACACCCCTTGTATATAGTCTCCACATTGACTCTCTACCGGGTACCCTGTATATAGCCTCCACATTGATCTGGTACCAGGTACCCCTGTATATAGCCTCCACATTGACTCTGCTACCGGTACCCCCTGTATATAGCCTCCACATTGACTCTAGTACCAGTAACCCCCAGTAATAGCCCTCCACTTGACTCTGTACCGGTACCGCCCTGTATATTAGTCTCCACATTGAACTCTGTACCGGTACCCCCTGTATTAGCCTCCACATTGACTCGTACCAGTACCGACCCTGTATATAGCCTCCACGATTGCACTCTGTACCGGTCCCTCCCTGTATAATAGCCTCCACGATTGACTCTGTACCAGTACCGCCCAGTATCCTAGCCTCCACATTTGACTCTGTTACCGGGTACCCGCCTGGTATATAGCCTCCCACATTGACTCTGTACCGGTAACACCCCTGTTATAAGCCTCCACAATTGACTCTGTAACCAGTAACACCCCAGTATATAGCCTCCACATTGACTCTGTACCGTAATAGCCCCTGTATATAGCCCTCCACATTGACTACTGTACCGTAACACCCTGTTATATAGCCTCCAACATTGACTTTGTACCGTACACACCCTGTATATAGCCTCCACATTGACTCTGTACCGTAATACCCTGTATATAGCCTCCACATTGACTCTGTACCGTAACACCCTGTATATAGCCTCCACATTGACTCTGTACCGTAACACCCTGTATATAGCCTCCCATTGACTCTGTACCGTAATATCCTGTATATAGCCTCACATTGACTCTGTACCGTAATACCCTGTATATAGCCTCCACATTGACTCTGTACCGTAACACCCTGTATATAGTCCTCCACATTGACTCTGTACCGTAACACCTGTATATAGCCTCCACATTGACTCTGTACCGGTGACCCCCTGTATATAGCATCCACTTGACTCTGTACCGGTACCAGCCCTGTATATAGCCTCCACATTGGACTCTGTACCGGTCCCCCTGTATATAGCCTCCACATGACTCTGTACCGTACCCCCTGTATATAGCCTCCACATTGACTCTGTACCGGTACCCCCTATATAGCCTCCACATTGACTCTGTACCGTAACACCCTGTATATAGCCTCCACATTGACTCTGTACCGTAACACCCTGTATATAGCCTCCACATTGACTCTGTACCGGTACCCCCTGTATATAGCCTCCACATTGACTCTGTACCGTACCCCCTGTATATAGCCTCCACATTGACTCTGTACCGGTACCCCCTGTATATAGCCTCCACATTGACTCTGTACCGGTACCCCTGTATATAGCCTCCACATTGACTCTGTACCGTACCCCCTGTATATAGCCTCCACATTGACTCTGTACCGTAACCCCTGTATATAGCCTCCACATTGACTCTGTACCGGTACCCCCTGTATATAGCCTCCACATTGACTCTGTACCGGTACCCCCTGTATATAGCCTCCACATTGACTCTGTACCGTAACCCCTGTATATAGCCTCCACATTGACTCTGTACCGTACCCCTGTATATAGCCTCCACATTGACTCTGTACCGGTACACCCTGTATATAGCCTCCACATTGACTCTGTACCGTACCCCCTGTATATAGCCTCCACATTGACTCTGTACCGGTACCCCCTGTATATAGCCTCCACATTGACTCTGTACCGGTACCCCCTGTATATAGCCTCCACATTGACTCTGTACCGTACCCCCTGTATATAGCCTCCACATTGACTCTGTACCGTAACACCCTGTATATAGCCTCCACATTGACTCTGTACCGTACCCCCTGTATATAGCCTCCACATTGACTCTGTACCGGTACCCCCTGTATATAGCCTCCACATTGACTCTGTACCGGTACCCCCTGTATATAGCCTCCACATTGACTCTGTACCGGTACCCCCTGTATATAGCCTCCACATTGACTCTGTACCGGTACCCCCTGTATATAGCCTCCACATTGACTCTGTACCGGTACCCCCTGTATATAGCCTCCACATTGACTCTGTACCGGTACCCCCTGTATATAGCCTCCACATTGACTCTGTACCGGTACCCCCTGTATATAGCCTCCACATTGACTCTGTACCGGTACCCCCTGTATATAGCCTCCACATTGACTCTGTACCGGTACCCCCTGTATATAGCCTCCACATTGACTCTGTACCGGTACCCCCTGTATATAGCCTCCACATTGACTCTGTACCGTACCCCCTGTATATAGCCTCCACATTGACTCTGTACCGGTACCCCCTGTATATAGCCTCCACATTGACTCTGTACCGTACCCCCTGTATATAGCCTCCACATTGACTCTGTACCGGTACCCCCTGTATATAGCCTCCACATTGACTCTGTACCGTACACCCTGTATATAGCCTCCACATTGACTCTGTACCGTAACCCCTGTATATAGCCTCCACATTGACTCTGTACCGTAACCCCTGTATATAGCCTCCACATTGACTCTGTACCGGTACCCCCTGTATATAGCCTCCACATTGACTCTGTACCGTACCCCCTGTATATAGCCTCCACATTGACTCTGTACCGTAACCCCTGTATATAGCCTCCACATTGACTCTGTACCGTACCCCTGTATATAGCCTCCACATTGACTCTGTACCGTACCCCCTGTATATAGCCTCCACATTGACTCTGTACCGTACCCCCTGTATATAGCCTCCACATTGACTCTGTACCGGTACCCCCTGTATATAGCCTCCACATTGACTCTGTACCGGTACCCCCTGTATATAGCCTCCACATTGACTCTGTACCGTACCCCTGTATATAGCCTCCACATTGACTCTGTACCGTAACCCCTGTATATAGCCTCCACATTGACTCTGTACCGGTACCCCCTGTATATAGCCTCCACATTGACTCTGTACCGGTACCCCCTGTATATAGCCTCCACATTGACTCTGTACCGTACCCCCTGTATATAGCCTCCACATTGACTCTGTACCGGTACCCCCTGTATATAGCCTCCACATTGACTCTGTACCGGTACCCCCTGTATATAGCCTCCACATTGACTCTGTACCGGTACCCCCTGTATATAGCCTCCACATTGACTCTGTACCGGTACCCCCTGTATATAGCCTCCACATTGACTCTGTACCGTACCCCCTGTATATAGCCTCCACATTGACTCTGTACCGGTACCCCCTGTATATAGCCTCCACATTGACTCTGTACCGGTACCCCCTGTATATAGCCTCCACATTGACTCTGTACCGGTACCCCCTGTATATAGCCTCCACATTGACTCTGTACCGTACCCCCTGTATATAGCCTCCACATTGACTCTGTACCGTACCCCCTGTATATAGCCTCCACATTGACTCTGTACCGTACCCCCTGTATATAGCCTCCACATTGACTCTGTACCGGTACCCCCTGTATATAGCCTCCACATTGACTCTGTACCGGTACCCCCTGTATATAGCCTCCACATTGACTCTGTACCGTACCCCCTGTATATAGCCTCCACATTGACTCTGTACCGGTACCCCCTGTATATAGCCTCCACATTGACTCTGTACCGTACCCCTGTATATAGCCTCCACATTGACTCTGTACCGTACCCCCTGTATATAGCCTCCACATTGACTCTGTACCGTAACCCCTGTATATAGCCTCCACATTGACTCTGTACCGTAACCCCTGTATATAGCCTCCACATTGACTCTGTACCGTAACCCTGTATATAGCCTCCACATTGACTCTGTACCGTACCCCCTGTATATAGCCTCCACATTGACTCTGTACCGTACCCCCTGTATATAGCCTCCACATTGACTCTGTACCGTAACCCCTGTATATAGCCTCCACATTGACTCTGTACCGTACCCCCTGTATATAGCCTCCACATTGACTCTGTACCGTACCCCCTGTATATAGCCTCCACATTGACTCTGTACCGTAACCCCTGTATATAGCCTCCACATTGACTCTGTACCGGTACCCCCTGTATATAGCCTCCACATTGACTCTGTACCGGTACCCCCTGTATATAGCCTCCACATTGACTCTGTACCGTACCCCCTGTATATAGCCTCCACATTGACTCTGTACCGGTACCCCCTGTATATAGCCTCCACATTGACTCTGTACCGGTACCCCCTGTATATAGCCTCCACATTGACTCTGTACCGTACCCCCTGTATATAGCCTCCACATTGACTCTGTACCGTACCCCTGTATATAGCCTCCACATTGACTCTGTACCGTACCCCCCTGTATATAGCCTCCACATTGACTCTGTACCGTAACCCCTGTATATAGCCTCCACATTGACTCTGTACCGTACCCCCTGTATATAGCCTCCACATTGACTCTGTACCGGTACCCCCTGTATATAGCCTCCACATTGACTCTGTACCGTACCCCCTGTATATAGCCTCCACATTGACTCTGTACCGTAACCCCTGTATATAGCCTCCACATTGACTCTGTACCGGTACCCCCTGTATATAGCCTCCACATTGACTCTGTACCGGTACACCCTGTATATAGCCTCCACATTGACTCTGTACCGTACCCCCTGTATATAGCCTCCACATTGACTCTGTACCGTACCCCTGTATATAGCCTCCACATTGACTCTGTACCGTAACCCTGTATATAGCCTCCACATTGACTCTGTACCGTACCCCCTGTATATAGCCTCCACATTGACTCTGTACCGTAACCCCTGTATATAGCCTCCACATTGACTCTGTACCGTACCCCCTGTATATAGCCTCCACATTGACTCTGTACCGTAACCCTGTATATAGCCTCCACATTGACTCTGTACCGTAACCCCTGTATATAGCCTCCACATTGACTCTGTACCGTAATACCCTGTATATAGCCTCCACATTGACTCTGTACCGTAATACCCTGTATATAGCCTCCACATTGACTCTGTACCGTACCCCCTGTATATAGCCTCCACATTGACTCTGTACCGTAACCCCTGTATATAGCCTCCACATTGACTCTGTACCGTACCCCTGTATATAGCCTCCACATTGACTCTGTACCGTACCCCTGTATATAGCCTCCACATTGACTCTGTACCGTAAACCCTGTATATAGCCTCCACATTGACTCTGTACCGTACCCCCTGTATATAGCCTCCACATTGACTCTGTACCGTACCCCCTGTATATAGCCTCCACATTGACTCTGTACCGTAACCCCTGTATATAGCCTCCACATTGACTCTGTACCGTACCCCCTGTATATAGCCTCCACATTGACTCTGTACCGTAACCCCTGTATATAGCCTCCACATTGACTCTGTACCGTAACCCCTGTATATAGCCTCCACATTGACTCTGTACCGTACCCCCTGTATATAGCCTCCACATTGACTCTGTACCGTACCCCCTGTATATAGCCTCCACATTGACTCTGTACCGTACCCCCTGTATATAGCCTCCACATTGACTCTGTACCGTACCCCCTGTATATAGCCTCCACATTGACTCTGTACCGTACCCCCTGTATATAGCCTCCACATTGACTCTGTACCGTACCCCTGTATATAGCCTCCACATTGACTCTGTACCGTACCCCTGTATATAGCCTCCACATTGACTCTGTACCGTACACCCTGTATATAGCCTCCACATTGACTCTGTACCGTAACCCCTGTATATAGCCTCCACATTGACTCTGTACCGTACCCCCTGTATATAGCCTCCACATTGACTCTGTACCGTACACCCTGTATATAGCCTCCACATTGACTCTGTACCGTAACCCCTGTATATAGCCTCCACATTGACTCTGTACCGTACCCCCTGTATATAGCCTCCACATTGACTCTGTACCGTACCCCCTGTATATAGCCTCCACATTGACTCTGTACCGTACACCCTGTATATAGCCTCCACATTGACTCTGTACCGTAACACCCTGTATATAGCCTCCACATTGACTCTGTACCGTAACCCCTGTATATAGCCTCCACATTGACTCTGTACCGTACACCCTGTATATAGCCTCCACATTGACTCTGTACCGTAATACCCTGTATATAGCCTCCACATTGACTCTGTACCGTACCCCTGTATATAGCCTCCACATTGACTCTGTACCGTACCCCCTGTATATAGCCTCCACATTGACTCTGTACCGTACCCCCTGTATATAGCCTCCACATTGACTCTGTACCGTACACCCTGTATATAGCCTCCACATTGACTCTGTACCGTAACACCCTGTATATAGCCTCCACATTGACTCTGTACCGTAACACCCTGTATATAGCCTCCACATTGACTCTGTACCGTACCCCCTGTATATAGCCTCCACATTGACTCTGTACCGTACACCCTGTATATAGCCTCCACATTGACTCTGTACCGTACCCCCTGTATATAGCCTCCACATTGACTCTGTACCGTACCCCCTGTATATAGCCTCCACATTGACTCTGTACCGTACCCCCTGTATATAGCCTCCACATTGACTCTGTACCGGTACCCCCTGTATATAGCCTCCACATTGACTCTGTACCGTACCCCCTGTATATAGCCTCCACATTGACTCTGTACCGTACCCCCTGTATATAGCCTCCACATTGACTCTGTACCGTAACACCCTGTATATAGCCTCCACATTGACTCTGTACCGTACCCCCTGTATATAGCCTCCACATTGACTCTGTACCGTACCCCCTGTATATAGCCTCCACATTGACTCTGTACCGTAACCCCTGTATATAGCCTCCACATTGACTCTGTACCGGTACCCCCTGTATATAGCCTCCACATTGACTCTGTACCGGTACCCCTGTATATAGCCTCCACATTGACTCTGTACCGTACCCCCTGTATATAGCCTCCACATTGACTCTGTACCGTACCCCCCTGTATATAGCCTCCACATTGACTCTGTACCGTACCCCCTGTATATAGCCTCCACATTGACTCTGTACCGTACCCCCTGTATATAGCCTCCACATTGACTCTGTACCGTAACACCCTGTATATAGCCTCCACATTGACTCTGTACCGTAACCCCTGTATATAGCCTCCACATTGACTCTGTACCGTAATACCCTGTATATAGCCTCCACATTGACTCTGTACCGTACACCCTGTATATAGCCTCCACATTGACTCTGTACCGTAACCCCTGTATATAGCCTCCACATTGACTCTGTACCGTACACCCTGTATATAGCCTCCACATTGACTCTGTACCGTACCCCCTGTATATAGCCTCCACATTGACTCTGTACCGTACCCCCTGTATATAGCCTCCACATTGACTCTGTACCGTACACCCTGTATATAGCCTCCACATTGACTCTGTACCGTACCCCCTGTATATAGCCTCCACATTGACTCTGTACCGTACCCCCTGTATATAGCCTCCACATTGACTCTGTACCGTACACCCTGTATATAGCCTCCACATTGACTCTGTACCGTAACCCCTGTATATAGCCTCCACATTGACTCTGTACCGTACCCCCTGTATATAGCCTCCACATTGACTCTGTACCGTACACCCTGTATATAGCCTCCACATTGACTCTGTACCGTAACCCTGTATATAGCCTCCACATTGACTCTGTACCGTACCCCCTGTATATAGCCTCCACATTGACTCTGTACCGTACCCCCTGTATATAGCCTCCACATTGACTCTGTACCGTACCCCCTGTATATAGCCTCCACATTGACTCTGTACCGTAATACCCTGTATATAGCCTCCACATTGACTCTGTACCGTAATACCCCTGTATATAGCCTCCACATTGACTCTGTACCGTACCCCCTGTATATAGCCTCCACATTGACTCTGTACCGTAACACCTGTATATAGCCTCCACATTGACTCTGTACCGTAACCCCTGTATATAGCCTCCACATTGACTCTGTACCGTAATACCCTGTATATAGCCTCCACATTGACTCTGTACCGTAACACCCTGTATATAGCCTCCACATTGACTCTGTACCGTAACCCCTGTATATAGCCTCCACATTGACTCTGTACCGTAATACCCTGTATATAGCCTCCACATTGACTCTGTACCGTAACCCTGTATATAGCCTCCACATTGACTCTGTACCGTAACCCCTGTATATAGCCTCCACATTGACTCTGTACCGTAACACCCTGTATATAGCCTCCACATTGACTCTGTACCGTACCCCCTGTATATAGCCTCCACATTGACTCTGTACCGGTACCCCCTGTATATAGCCTCCACATTGACTCTGTACCGTACCCCCTGTATATAGCCTCCACATTGACTCTGTACCGGTACCCCCTGTATATAGCCTCCACATTGACTCTGTACCGGTACCCCCTGTATATAGCCTCCACATTGACTCTGTACCGTAACACCCTGTATATAGCCTCCACATTGACTCTGTACCGTAACCCCTGTATATAGCCTCCACATTGACTCTGTACCGTACACCCTGTATATAGCCTCCACATTGACTCTGTACCGTAACCCCTGTATATAGCCTCCACATTGACTCTGTACCGTACCCCCTGTATATAGCCTCCACATTGACTCTGTACCGGTACACCCTGTATATAGCCTCCACATTGACTCTGTACCGTAACACCCTGTATATAGCCTCCACATTGACTCTGTACCGTAACACCCTGTATATAGCCTCCACATTGACTCTGTACCGGTACCCCCTGTATATAGCCTCCACATTGACTCTGTACCGGTACACCCTGTATATAGCCTCCACATTGACTCTGTACCGTACCCCTGTATATAGCCTCCACATTGACTCTGTACCGTAACCCCTGTATATAGCCTCCACATTGACTCTGTACCGTACCCCTGTATATAGCCTCCACATTGACTCTGTACCGTAACCCCTGTATATAGCCTCCACATTGACTCTGTACCGTAACACCCTGTATATAGCCTCCACATTGACTCTGTACCGTACCCCCTGTATATAGCCTCCACATTGACTCTGTACCGTAACCCCTGTATATAGCCTCCACATTGACTCTGTACCGTAATACCCTGTATATAGCCTCCACATTGACTCTGTACCGTACCCCTGTATATAGCCTCCACATTGACTCTGTACCGTAACCCCTGTATATAGCCTCCACATTGACTCTGTACCGTAATACCCTGTATATAGCCTCCACATTGACTCTGTACCGTACCCCCTGTATATAGCCTCCACATTGACTCTGTACCGTAATACCCTGTATATAGCCTCCACATTGACTCTGTACCGTAATACCCTGTATATAGCCTCCACATTGACTCTGTACCGGTACCCCCTGTATATAGCCTCCACATTGACTCTGTACCGGTACCCCTGTATATAGCCTCCACATTGACTCTGTACCGTAACACCCTGTATATAGCCTCCACATACCGGTACCCCCTGTATATAGCCTCCACATTGACTCTGTACCGTAACCCCTGTATATAGCCTCCACATTGACTCTGTACCGGTACCCCCTGTATATAGCCTCCACATTGACTCTGTACCGTACCCCCTGTATATAGCCTCCACATTGACTCTGTACCGTAACCCCTGTATATAGCCTCCACATTGACTCTGTACCGTAAACCCTGTATATAGCCTCCACATTGACTCTGTACCGTAATACCCTGTATATAGCCTCCACATTGACTCTGTACCGTAATACCCTGTATATAGCCTCCACATTGACTCTGTACCGTAATACCCTGTATATAGCCTCCACATTGACTCTGTACCGTAATACCCTGTATATAGCCTCCACATTGACTCTGTACCGTACCACCCTGTATATAGCCTCCACATTGACTCTGTACCGTAACCCCTGTATATAGCCTCCACATTGACTCTGTACCGTACCCCCTGTATATAGCCTCCACATTGACTCTGTACCGTAATACCCTGTATATAGCCTCCACATTGACTCTGTACCGGTACCCCCTGTATATAGCCTCCACATTGACTCTGTACCGTATACCCTGTATATAGCCTCCACATTGACTCTGTACCGTACACCCTGTATATAGCCTCCACATTGACTCTGTACCGGTACCCCTGTATATAGCCTCCACATTGACTCTGTACCGTACCCCCTGTATATAGCCTCCACATTGACTCTGTACCGTACCCCCTGTATATAGCCTCCACATTGACTCTGTACCGGTACCCCCTGTATATAGCCTCCACATTGACTCTGTACCGTACCCCCTGTATATAGCCTCCACATTGACTCTGTACCGTACCCCCTGTATATAGCCTCCACATTGACTCTGTACCGTACCCCCTGTATATAGCCTCCACATTGACTCTGTACCGTACCCCCTGTATATAGCCTCCACATTGACTCTGTACCGTACCCCCTGTATATAGCCTCCACATTGACTCTGTACCGTACCCCCTGTATATAGCCTCCACATTGACTCTGTACCGTACCCCCTGTATATAGCCTCCACATTGACTCTGTACCGTACCCCCTGTATATAGCCTCCACATTGACTCTGTACCGTACCCCCTGTATATAGCCTCCACATTGACTCTGTACCGTAACCCCCTGTATATAGCCTCCACATTGACTCTGTACCGTACCCCCTGTATATAGCCTCCACATTGACTCTGTACCGTACCCCCTGTATATAGCCTCCACATTGACTCTGTACCGTACCCCCTGTATATAGCCTCCACATTGACTCTGTACCGTACCCCCTGTATATAGCCTCCACATTGACTCTGTACCGTACCCCCTGTATATAGCCTCCACATTGACTCTGTACCGTAACACCCTGTATATAGCCTCCACATTGACTCTGTACCGTAACACCCTGTATATAGCCTCCACATTGACTCTGTACCGGTACCCCCTGTATATAGCCTCCACATTGACTCTGTACCGTACACCCTGTATATAGCCTCCACATTGACTCTGTACCGTAACACCCTGTATATAGCCTCCACATTGACTCTGTACCGTAATACCCTGTATATAGCCTCCACATTGACTCTGTACCGTAACACCCTGTATATAGCCTCCACATTGACTCTGTACCGTACACCCTGTATATAGCCTCCACATTGACTCTGTACCGTACACCCTGTATATAGCCTCCACATTGACTCTGTACCGTAACCCCTGTATATAGCCTCCACATTGACTCTGTACCGGTACCCCCTGTATATAGCCTCCACATTGACTCTGTACCGGTACCCCCTGTATATAGCCTCCACATTGACTCTGTACCGTACCCCCTGTATATAGCCTCCACATTGACTCTGTACCGGTACCCCCTGTATATAGCCTCCACATTGACTCTGTACCGTAACCCCTGTATATAGCCTCCACATTGACTCTGTACCGTAACCCCTGTATATAGCCTCCACATTGACTCTGTACCGGTACCCCCTGTATATAGCCTCCACATTGACTCTGTACCGTAACACCCCTGTATATAGCCTCCACATTGACTCTGTACCGTACCCCCTGTATATAGCCTCCACATTGACTCTGTACCGGTACCCCTGTATATAGCCTCCACATTGACTCTGTACCGTAACACCCTGTATATAGCCTCCACATTGACTCTGTACCGTACACCCTGTATATAGCCTCCACATTGACTCTGTACCGTAATACCCTGTATATAGCCTCCACATTGACTCTGTACCGTAACACCCTGTATATAGCCTCCACATTGACTCTGTACCGTAATACCCTGTATATAGCCTCCACATTGACTCTGTACCGTAACCCCTGTATATAGCCTCCACATTGACTCTGTACCGTAATACCCTGTATATAGCCTCCACATTGACTCTGTACCGTACCCCCTGTATATAGCCTCCACATTGACTCTGTACCGTAACACCCTGTATATAGCCTCCACATTGACTCTGTACCGGTACCCCCTGTATATAGCCTCCACATTGACTCTGTACCGTAACCCCTGTATATAGCCTCCACATTGACTCTGTACCGTAACACCCTGTATATAGCCTCCACATTGACTCTGTACCGTAATACCCTGTATATAGCCCTCCACATTGACTCTGTACCGTAATACCCTGTATATAGCCTCCACATTGACTCTGTACCGTACACCCTGTATATAGCCTCCACATTGACTCTGTACCGTAACACCCTGTATATAGCCTCCACATTGACTCTGTACCGTAACACCCTGTATATAGCCTCCACATTGACTCTGTACCGTAATACCCTGTATATAGCCTCCACATTGACTCTGTACCGTATACCCCTGTATATAGCCTCCACATTGACTCTGTACCGTACCCCCTGTATATAGCCTCCACATTGACTCTGTACCGTACCCCTGTATATAGCCTCCACATTGACTCTGTACCGGTACCCCCTGTATATAGCCTCCACATTGACTCTGTACCGGTACCCCTGTATATAGCCTCCACATTGACTCTGTACCGTACCCCCTGTATATAGCCTCCACATTGACTCTGTACCGTACCCCCTGTATATAGCCTCCACATTGACTCTGTACCGTAACACCCTGTATATAGCCTCCACATTGACTCTGTACCGTAACACCCTGTATATAGCCTCCACATTGACTCTGTACCGTACACCCTGTATATAGCCTCCACATTGACTCTGTACCGTAACACCCTGTATATAGCCTCCACATTGACTCTGTACCGTACCCCCTGTATATAGCCTCCACATTGACTCTGTACCGTACACCCTGTATATAGCCTCCACATTGACTCTGTACCGGTACCCCTGTATATAGCCTCCACATTGACTCTGTACCGGTACCCCCTGTATATAGCCTCCACATTGACTCTGTACCGGTACCCCCTGTATATAGCCTCCACATTGACTCTGTACCGTACCCCCTGTATATAGCCTCCACATTGACTCTGTACCGTAACCCCTGTATATAGCCTCCACATTGACTCTGTACCGGTACACCCTGTATATAGCCTCCACATTGACTCTGTACCGTAACACCCTGTATATAGCCTCCACATTGACTCTGTACCGGTACCCCCTGTATATAGCCTCCACATTGACTCTGTACCGGTACACCCTGTATATAGCCTCCACATTGACTCTGTACCGTAACCCCCTGTATATAGCCTCCACATTGACTCTGTACCGTAACACCCTGTATATAGCCTCCACATTGACTCTGTACCGGTACCCCCTGTATATAGCCTCCACATTGACTCTGTACCGTAACCCCTGTATATAGCCTCCACATTGACTCTGTACCGTAACACCCTGTATATAGCCTCCACATTGACTCTGTACCGTAACCCCTGTATATAGCCTCCACATTGACTCTGTACCGTAATACCCTGTATATAGCCTCCACATGACTCTGTACCGTAACCCCCTGTGCCTCCACATTGACTCTGTACCGTAACCCCTGTATATAGCCTCCACATTGACTCTGTACCGTACCCCCTGTATATAGCCTCCACATTGACTCTGTACCGTAACACCCTGTATATAGCCTCCACATTGACTCTGTACCGTAACCCCTGTATATAGCCTCCACATTGACTCTGTACCCCCCCCCCCCCCCCCCCCCCCTCCAAATTGACTCTGTACCGTACACCCTGTATATAGCCTCCACATTGACTCTGTACCGTACCCCTGTATATAGCCTCCACATTGACTCTGTACCGTAACCCCTGTATATAGCCTCCACATTGACTCTGTACCGGTACCCCTGTATATAGCCTCCACATTGACTCTGTACCGGTACCCCCTGTATATAGCCTCCACATTGACTCTGTACCGTAACACCCTGTATATAGCCTCCACATTGACTCTGTACCGTAACACCTGTATATAGCCTCCACATTGACTCTGTACCGTACACCCTGTATATAGCCTCCACATTGACTCTGTACCGTAATACCCTGTATATAGCCTCCACATTGACTCTGTACCGTAACACCCTGTATACCTCCACATTGACTCTGTACCGGTACCCCCTGTATATAGCCTCCACATTGACTCTGTACCGTATACCCTGTATATAGCCTCCACATTGACTCTGTACCGTACACCCTGTATATAGCCTCCACATTGACTCTGTACCGTAATACCCCCGTATATAGCCTCCACATTGACTCTGTACCGTAATACCCTGTATATAGCCTCCACATTGACTCTGTACCTAACACCCTGTATATAGCCTCCACATTGACTCTGTACCGTAACACCTGTATATAGCCTCCACATTGACTCTGTACCGTAATACCTGTATATAGCCTCCACATTGACTCTGTACCGTAACACCCTGTATATAGCCTCC